>NC_041396.2:199203725-199426225 GCF_900747795.2 Erpetoichthys calabaricus
ATATATTGTGAGCTGCGAAGCTGATCGCACCCCCAGAAGATACAGACGCCCCTGGGAAAACCCCTAAGAAACATAGACAGATTACCTTTACATTCCTCCTTTCCCTTCTGGCTGGCTCTGTCGCGTAAAATGCCTCTCGCGCGGTGCTCCGCCTTCTTAAAAAGCCTGCACGGGCTTCTCTCAGTTTGTTAAATTGATCTCCTTATCTATCTCTCAGACATTCTCTGCTCCTAGCAGAACTGTCATCTCTGACTTGTCATGGAGCACGTTTAAACTTTCGAAAAAAGACAAATGTTTGTTTGCAGTGCTTTGAATAAAGTTTCTTTTTTTCTACGACCTCCTGTGTCTCTGTGCAAATCTGTGACCCAAGCGTGACAATATATATATATATATATATATATATATATATATATATATATATATATATATATATATATATATATATATATATATATATACAGTATATATGTATTTTTTTTATTTATTGCTAGTTTGTGGGTATTGGTTGTACTTTGTTTGTGGTTATCATTCCATCTCTGTCTTTGTTCTTTAAGGCTGCCTAACAGCTCATAGCACATTTCTGGGCACAATATTTGGTCTAGCATAATTGGCAGATGCTTCTGTGGACCTCAGGAGTAATTAAAACTCCATTTTGCCACTGTAATCCACTCAAAAATAGTCTAGTTCCTCCTTTCTCATTGAGTAAAATGCATTTTTTGGAGTTCAACAAAGTTCCCTAATATTTCTGTGATTTTGCCAAACTCACAGCAAAGTAAACTCCACAGGGTCCACTCATTACTAGCCAGGAGTTTCAGTTAATGTTCACATCAAACACCAGAATTAGGAAAAAATGTGACTTCAGTGACTTCAACTGTAGCATGATTGTTGGTGCCAGAAGCGTTGGTTTCAGTTACTGCTGATCTCCTGGAATTTTCATCCAAAACAGTCTCAAGAGTTTACAGGTGCAAAGACAAAAAGCATCCAGTGAGCAGCAGTGCTGTGGACAGAAGTGCATTTGATGAGAGAGGTTAAAGGAAAATGTTCTTCAGTGACCTTCCCAGTCACTGTATTTGAATCCAAAAGAACACCTTTGGGATGTGGTAGAAAGAGAGATTCACAGCATGAATGTGCAGCTGACTAATCTGCAGAGTGCTGTGTGATACAATGGCGTGACCCAACCTCTCAAAGAAATATTTCCAACATTTTATGAATACAGTAAAATGATAAATTCAGAAGGTTCTTTATTCGTTCTTGGTTTGTATTAGCACCTTTAACAACAACATAATCCCAGACCATAACTCATGTGCCTCATACAGAGTGTTATGATATTTCATTTATATTTACCATACCAGACAATTAGTAAATGTAAATAGAACGCTCACGCTACCAAGTAAAAGACATGGGTATCGGTGTAAACATCTTCACACTGGAGCATGTGGTCAGTGCAGGCCTCTGAAAGGTCACGCAAATTTGTAAGTTATAATTCAACTGAATATTTTGTGCCAGATGTGAGCAACAGGTGTGACTGTGCTTTGAAAACATTTCTCAAATTCAAATTTATTTGAAATTTGCTTTAAAGCAAACCAGCAGAAAAAGGCAACAAGAGAAATGAGATCATTTGAATCTCTCAGAAGTCATTTCATACTAAGCTAATAAAGATGCATCATTTCTTTCTACAATGTCATCTGTGGTACCACATACGTTGATTTGTGTGTGGCTTTTCTTGAAAAAGTTTATACATTTGTGACTAATTTAGGGTGGTTATTTGCATTGTGAAACAGAAAATGGATTCATGACCAGACACGTCTTCCACCTGTCAGTTTCTGTCAAGGCTAGAATACATATATGTTAGTGTACTGTTGAGGTTTTGTCCACATGGTGGAAGAAAAATGTCATGACCATTTGGATGAGCTTAGCCAAACCTTTTGTGTGACTCCCAGGAAAAAGGGTCCAGGAGTCATGCTGTGGAATTCAAGAAAAACTGCTGCTTGAAAACCTTTTGGAAACTAAAGAAAGTGGGAACAAATTGTATGCATTTGGAGTTGCAGAGGGAAAAAATATATGTATGAGTACTCACCCTTTGAATTTGTCTGCGTGAACTTGATCGTGGCTTAAAATGCACAAGTAGCTGTCAGACTACACATTTATAATTTAAAATACATATCTAAGTACAGGTTTGAGAGAACCACACCAAAATATCTGTCTAACTAGACATTAACTTAGATGTTTTACATATATTTCAGTTAGAATGCTGGTTAGTGATAGGAAAAAACTAGAATTGACATTGGTTGGCTGGAAATGTAAGGCAATACATCTATCTATCTATCTATCTATCTATCTATCTATCTATCTATCTATCTATCTATCTATCTATCTATCTATCTATCTATCTATCTATCACACTGGATGATCAACTGGTTAGAGATGCCCACAGAGAACTGTCTGTGTAGTTATCTACAGTATATTGCAGAGGACCCATAAGAAATATGTTTTGGGGATATAGAGTGGCTCAGTGGTTACCACTGCTGGCTCACAGCACCAGTTGAGTTGGTCTGAATCACTGCCCAATCCTTGTCAGTGTGTCAATGTTGTGTTTGAATATTCTCCCTGTGTTCCTGTGTGAGGTTTTTTTTTTTTTTGGATACTCCAGCCACCCACAACCCAATAATGGGAATAAATTGGGGTCAGACAATGGGAGGATGTAAATACATATCAAAGAAAGAGAGAAGGAGAAATTAAAATGTAAATCATATTAATGAATATGTTGTACCTCCAAATCATACATTTGTGTCTCTTATTTGGTCTACTGTGAGTGAATATGCCTCTGACTCTTTCATGAAGAATAAGAGTTTTCCATTTTGTCTGTCATGTAATGTACAGTATCTTATGAGTGCATGTATATAAGACACTTGTTTATTGTGGGAAGCATGTCAATGCAGGAAAAAGTATGGTTACCTCACAGTGCTTGATTCTCAGCTGGTGTGCAGTTCTGAATTTTCTTCTACTGTTCATTTGGACTTTCTGTGGTTTCCTTACACAGACATGATGTAGTTTTGGTAAGATTAATTCATTTGAATAATTCATTTGAAATTCTCAAAGCTCAGCATCTTTATAAAGCTCAAAATGAATACTGTTCGAAATATTTATATGTTGCATATCTCAGATAAGAAGTTAGTTAGACATTGCATATTTTGCATATTCTTCCTTTGCACATACAGTATTTTCAATTGGATAGAGGCCAACCCAGTCATCTTTCAAGTCCTCAACCTCAACCTTTTATAGACTGCAGCTAGTTTTGTTATAGAATTTCAGTTTATTTTGTTTTATAGTACCTGTCTTTGCTTTCCAGATTCATGGGTTTTCAAGGAGTTATAGGAGTATCCACATCATATGTTGCCACCATGCCATTTGCACCATGCAATTCCCAGGAAGATCTAGAGTGGTTCTGACTATATAGCAGTTAATGCCAATTATGATTTACTGTCAATTTCTAGTGTCATCAGACCATAAAATCTTCTTTTTATATATCTCTGAGTCTCCCATTTGACCTCTGGTAACTAAATACAACTAATGGGGTGTTTTCAACAGTCATGTTCATTTTGTCCCTTTCTCGTGATTTTTCTAAGCACTGCTTGACATGTGTAATGAACCTCTTGTCTCAGCTGCAAAAGACTAATTCCTATAGCATTGCCATAGGCGTCTAGTTAACAAACACCCTTTCTGCATAAATATTTAATTCTGTAAAACACCCCCTTAGTTAAGATTGATTGTTGTGCCACAAGTTTTCATCCAAATCATTCTAAAATTACTTAACTGCGTATTAACTATGTGTTATTTTTTGTTTCTTTCTACTATTTAAAAACCGTATCGTTTCCTTCAAGAAAAATGTCATATGCATTGTGTCTGTGTATGTGAGTATATTCATCTTGTATATGCTCAAGGACCACGCTGTATGGAATTTGTATGCTCTCTACATATTTACATATGTTTTTGTCTAAGTATTCAAATGTTCCTCTCATACTTCAAAATCATACATAACTATTAGTCAAGAACCTCATGTGCATCAATATGCATATGTACCTAAGTGTGTGTTGCAGTGAAATTGGATCTAAGCTCTGGCTGGTTACTAACATGTACTTAATACTTTCAGGATAACAGGCAAAGCAGTTTTAGAAAACATGCATGTATATGTAAATAGTTACTCATTGATATAGAAATGGACACACAGTCTACCAAATAAACTCCACTGTTGCCAAATGCCTCCAAAGGATTTCAGCAGACATGTCTTTAAAATGAGAAACATGATTGATCATTGCAGTTTTAATTTTTCACTGATCATTCACTCTGATAGATAGATAGATAGATAGATAGATAGATAGATAGATAGATAGATAGATAGATAGATAGATAGATAGATAGATAGATAGATAGATAGATAGATAGATAGATAGATCGATCCATGGTATGTGGTAATAATAGAAAGCAGATATGGAAAGCAATAGATGAGAATGGAAAGATTTGTTTCTAAATATAATGTACCATATGTACTTGTCTATATATTTGTCCAGTGGTGGGTTGGCGGCCTGCCCGGGATTGGTTCCTGCCTTGCGCCCTGAGTTGGCTGGGATTGGCTCCAGCAGACCCCCGTGACCCTGTGTTCGGATTCTGCGGGTTGGAGAATGGATGGATGGATATACATATATATCTTGTGCTTTTCTTTATCTACACATATTACTTTCAAGTTGTTTTTTCTTTGCTTTTAAATATGTAATTGAAAACACACACACTCACATAGCCTATATACAAGCGAAGAAGACTAGAAGAGAAAGGATTTTCCATCACCTTTTTTAGACGTATCTCCTTCCCATGCATTGCCAAACTACTTTCTAAAGAGAAAGATAATATTACGTGCGGAATGACTGTAAACCCGTGTGTGTTTGTCCTGCGCTGTGGTTTGCCATTTTATCTGCTGCAAGTCAAGTCTGCGGGTTTCGTTTACTATTGTTGTTGCCGATTAATCCTCTGAAATGGGGCTAAAGAAATAACATTCTTGCATACGAATAGCAGATCGCGTTACCTTTGAATGCATGTGACTGAAACCTGGGGCGTTTTATTTGTTTATCGTCGATTCCCGTCTGTGTATGTATTTGTGTTTTCGCTTACGCTTCCTAAAATATCCCCAGCCTGACAATCCTATTTTATGACATACTCTTTGATGCAGAAGTTTTCCAGATAGCATTTAAAATACCAATTAAGCCATTGATGTTCTGGCTATAATTAGAAACGAAATCATAAATATACGTGCGATATTTTAAATGTGTGCATCAACGTGTTTTTTCGATGAATAATACCAACTTTTTTCGCAAAGTGTGCTTTAAACTTTATTGCCCGTATTAATACACTGTATAAGTAACTCGTATGTACAAAGAAATAATAAACTAACTCATAAGTTTTGTTGTAAGAATACTTAATTATTGCTGGGTAAATACAGTAAACTTTCTTCAGGTATATCAAGCATCGTTCCCCGTTCTGTACACGAGGTCTTAAAAATATTTGGAAAACATATTTTTATGGGTAAGTTATTTTAAAAATACCAAGGATAAATTATTCTTCCAAAATAACGATCTGAGTATTTCTGCCTCCGTGACATCAAAGCGTCAACCGCGCGGTCTAAATAAGAAAAGTATCAATTAGAATTGGTTGTTCGCAGACTACGTGTCTTATGCATTATTCAATACATATCAATATTCATTATATTAAAATTGACTTTGCATGTTTCTTTTTCGATCGGAAGTACTAACACGAGGCAATCTCCGGCGTAGCTATTTCCCAATTGTATTGTATTGTCCAATCAACAGTTTAGATTTTAAACGAACAGTACGGTGGGCTATCTCGGGATTTTGCCGACACCTTATTTTACGAGTCCGATATCACAGGTGAACTGAGGCCTTGCATGTACGCATTCACTGTGAGAAACCTGTCAATGAAACATAATCACTCCGTGTTCGGTGCCAGTTTCTTACACCAACTCCGCTCATAAAAAATTAAAATGGCAAGCCTTTCTTTTGCCGATTCATTGCAGGTAATGAAGGTGAAATTGCTTTCTCGTTAATGGATCATGTTAAACCTCAAAAGACTTTGACTTGTATTGACTGATCATCGGAACATCCACAAGGTCTTCTTACAAATACCTATAGTAACTGGACAGTATGCTTTGAAAAGGCAGATTTATGCGACATCGCGAAACGAAACTCTAGACCGGTGAGGGAATTACTTCTTACACGCGAAATAATATTAAATTTATGCTCGAGAATGATTAAGCCTTGCGATTTGATTGAAGAAGTAATTCCATCCGTCCGTTCAGGTCACCGTCTAAACTTCTGTCCAGTTTATTTTTTTTTTTGTATGGGCTGCATCGGTAGTTTTAAATTGCAGTATTTGCACTATTTTCTTCTTAAAAAGTGGTTTTTGCAGTTATTCAAAGTCCAAGTGCGGACGTTTAGAATATGTTTATTTCAATGCACATGTTCTGAAAAAAAAATCCCGACTTGTTAGACGTTATTCGTTAGTTTTATTTGTGGTAGTTTGTTACATTTATTTATTTCTGTGTTTATTTGTTTGCTTGTTTGATTATTACAGTTAAATCCAAATACAGTTTAATACGTGATTATTGCAGGTTTGCCTTCCTGCGTCCCTGAATTAAATCAGCCAGTTCTCAAAATGGACGGTTGGATTTTTAATCCGTCAAACGATTGTCTGAAACTCTTTGTCAACGTATTAACTGTTGATAAGTGACGAATCAGGATTAGTTTTATCATCATTAGAGCGTGCGCTGAGGAGCTGGCATCTCTGCTCGACTTCTGTTTGGCAGGTCTAGAAACCGAATGAGTGGAAACCGTCAATTGTTTTAAAACAGGACCTGAATGAATGTGTCCCCCCAAATCTTGTAGGAAATACATTATGACAAAAAGTACGATTTTCCAGTTTCCGTTTTACGGGATATTCAGTGTGATTTGTTACGTATTCGTGAATTTACTGACACAAGCTGGACTTGCTTTGTTTTAGTCAATAGATAGATAGATAGATAGATAGATAGATAGATAGATAGATAGATAGATAGATAGATAGATAGATAGATAGATAGATAGATAGATAGATAGTCTGTTACACAATGTATAATTAAATAGTTATAGATAAAGTGGGTTAATTTTTTAAAGAATTAAAAATAAATTGTTAAAATTATTTTTAGACCAGGCGCTTTGAAAGTCTGCAGTCGCGATCTTTTAAACGCTTGACATTGCGTTAGATTAAAAAAAATACTTAAAACGTGTGTTTAAAAAATGAGATTAAAAGCGTCCCAGTCACTGCCATTGTAATTTTATAATTAAATTATAATTACAATACTACAGTTTTATTTTATTTGAAAACAGATTCTGTCATTTAAATCCTCAGCCAAATGCTTAATATTCGTTTTATAATGAGAGCAACAAGATTTATAGTCTCAAAATTATAATGATAAAAAGAACTAATACATGAACACAGCAATGAATTGGCAGGACAAGAATCAATGAACAGAATCGTTCTCTTCATGTACTGGGGATGCATTACAGAAAAGATTGATAAACACATTAATTGATTTGCTTTAATTGTATTTAGAAAAGTTACTTTTATTTTTCTGTAATTGCAATGGGCTAACATACCAGGTTTGGGTTCTCTCCTTGCAACCAGTGTTCATCAGATAGACAAATAGATGGATTTAATTGATTCCTATAACACAGTATACTGTTCTTTTTAACTGTATTTATAATTTTCAAATTTAAACACAATTTGTAAATTGGAGGTAAAATGTATATATATATATATATATTATATGTGTGTGAGAGAGAGATACAATTTCAATGTGAAGTATTACAAATAAATATTTTCACGTTTAAATTAAATATCCCATGCAATTGAATTACATAATTACAAAGCACTGGAGTTAAACTGACGGTACATACAGTATACATATAGAGAGAGAGAGAGAGAGAGAGAGAGAGAGAGAGAGAGAGAGAGAGAGAGAGAGAGAGAAACACTCTTTATGAATAGTTACTTTGACACTATACATCAGATAATTTTGATCTTTATTCTGCACACACAGAAAAACGTTGCCAGTTCAGAATTGTCAAATTATCCGGCAGGTCTTTGGTATGTGGGGAGCAAATCGAAGTACATGGATGGAAATCCACAGTCCTTCTTCTTTTAGGAACTGGGCATGTGTGTGTTTCTTAATTTGTCCAAACATTCTACCAGATATACTTAATGTAACAAATGAAGAATGACAAGACAATCCGATAAAGCCTGCAGGAATAAGACAATTCCGAAGTAACCCAAAAAGGTAATCTTTAAGATATGGCGATGCAGGTCAGCATGCATCAAAATAAAATTGAGAAAAAAGACATTAGGTGGGTAAAAGTAGAGGGGGGATAAATGATGTGGTATGGGAGTCTGTTTCAAATTCTGTCCTGTTTTAAACTCTGAAAGACCAATTACCAAACGCACTTGGCATTCCCAAACCCTGACTAACCACAACCGATGACAAGGGGATTGAAATTCGGTCTGCAGGGGTGAACGATTTGTCCGTGAGCCCATATTGTTTAAAGTGGTTAACATTTTGACATGACAATAGGGGACATTTCTCGTAGCTTTGATAACCCCGTATTGCAATCGTGTTCAACTGCGCTCTGACTTTCCAAGCTTACCTCCAACAGCTCGATAGTGAATGTTATCAGTGCTTAACTTTAGCCAATGCCTGAGAGTGATCGTTAGCCGACAGAGGATACCTAAAGAATGATTTCTGAGTACTGACTGTCATAAGTTACATTGTCGTTTGCTTCTTAAATTTCGGCAGTAATTGTGCACTTCTAAGGAAGCTAAAAGCAATTAATGTTCTGTTTTCCAGTCATCTTCTGACTGGGTTTCTGTTATCACACGGATAGCATGTCTGTACAGATAAATTTGAAAAGGGGTAGATGAAAGTGTGAATTTAATTTAACAGGCCCCTAACTTATCAAGTCTTCCTTGTCTTCCCCATCCCACTGCACAATCTCAGTCGTGTTTAACGGACTACCTTTTAGAATAAAATATTTTGGTTTTTTTTTCAGGAGTATCGCCTCTCTCCTTATTTGGAATAATCCGAAATGTGTTGTTTAAATAGTCATACAACTTTGGTCAAGTACAAAAAGAGCGAGTGAAGTTGTTCCGCTGAGCCGACCATAAAAGGGGAGCCAGATCGAGGTGTGAACTTGACGCGACTTTGATTTGTGCATGCGGTGCCGTAGCCGGACGCCCTCTTAATGAACTGCTTTCTTTTTTAATTCTGCATCTCTTTTTCAAGCCCGTGTTATGGGAGATGCAGCTGACCTTTGGATAAGCTGATTAAGGTGAAATGCACGCACGCAAAACGAATGACACGTATCATATGACTGCAGTGTGGGATGCAGAGCGGTTTCTTTCTATTTTACAAAGTATAATTGCACAAGAGGACACTAGTCAGTAAAATAGTCTGGTAGGCGATATCTTCATTCAGCGTATAGCACACTTTGGATCTGAATTTTACCGAATCGTCCCGATTATTCTTGACTTTTTCAAACCCGAGGCTTTCACATCAACTGATAGTAAACAGCGTGATCGTTGCGCATCACTATGCAGCTGAGAAACACAGCAAACCATCCGATCATTTGCCAGTTTTAGTTTTGCTTCTAAAAATGAGATACCTGAAAATTGTAGTCACTTGACAGTAGTTATCCCTGCAGTTATCTCTTCTTTGTTTCCTTTAATAAGGAAAGCACAGCAGTTTCAGATGGGTACACATCTTATCATAAGAAGCATTAGGTCACCAGTTATAAGAAATGATTATGTAATCAGTAAACATTCTGAAAAGATGAAGCTAGTCACATCTTTATATTTCATTTCCTAAGTGTCAGATGCTTTCAACCTTATAACTTACAAAGGGGAAACAAAAAGTTGTGAGCCTGAACCTGGAAGGGGTGTTCTGTAGTACTGAGTTTGTAAGTAACCAAAGATGAGCTCATGTGTAATAATAATAATAATACATTTTATTTATATAGCACCTTTCCCATGCTCAAGGCACTTCACAAAGTTTAAGATAGAATGGCAGGGTATACCGGATATAGCATTGTACAAACCAGATAAATAAATAAAGAAGATTACGACAGTAAATTCAAAGAAAAAAAAAACAGACAACATAATTGATGGTCTAGCACACACACACATACAGGTTACATGAGTATCTTGACAGAGAAGTAAACTGAGAGAAGGTATAAAGTAAAGTAGCGCTCAGAGCCTTCCTGAACAGATGAGTTTTGAGTTGTGTACTAAAATATGTGAATGACAAGTTTGTAATGTTTGTGGTTTATAGAATCTTTTAGAATCAAGTCAGCATGCATACCAAACGCTAAAAAATCAAATGTCATGTTATCATCAAATTATACCAACATTAGAGAATATGCCTTTAGAAATGTAATCTCACCTCGTCAATGTTTTACCATTGCCAGAATTCCTTTGTAGAAAGGGAGCCTCTTTAAGATGACTCAACATGTGACATTGACAACAGAAGAAAATGTAACATAAAAATTAAAGCATGAGGATGTGTGAGATAGCAGGCGCTATATTGCCGAATTACCAATTAAACATGCACAAGAAGTACGTGCATTGGTTGCGCAGAATGTTGACTCCTGGAATAAAGTATCACCGTGTTCCATGTCCCAAAGAGAATTTTGAACTATTGAATTAAAACTGGATGGAATTTAAGAAAGATTTATAACTGAAAATGAAATCTGGAGTCAAAAAATAATTGAAATAATGGAAGCATGGTGATTCCCCAACAACCAAAGAAATAGAAATCCAATCGAGTGCTGGCAGGATCATGTACATGTTTATGATTTAGTCCATACTGGTTGCATGACTAGTCATATTATTCTGATTTTCATTGGTGTCTCAGTTGCAGAAATGTAATAGGAAAGCTGTTGTTTCCCCCCCCCCCCCCCCACTTTGGCTTCACAGTAATGCCCCTGCTCAGACTGCAGAAACTGCTCTACAGAACTATGGCTTCATCAAGTAGCCACCTCCTCTATATTCAAGACTTGGCACAGTGTGACTGGCACCTTTTACCAGTCTGAAGGGCTACCTGAGTGGGATGCAATATACCAGTGATGAAGGTGTTAATAGGCCGCATAATAGTATTTGCACAAGCAAGACAAAACATTGAATTAATGTGTCATAGAAAAGCTTTGTGAAAGTTTCGGAATTAGTGTACCACTGTTCATAGGGATTATCTTGAAAAATATAACTTGTTTCATATAACTATTTTTCTGTTAACAGGTCGAGCTCGAAAATGTTTGGTCACCCCTTGAAAAGTAAAGGTAACTTGCTTATTTATTAAATCAAAATGAAGAAATTAAATGTCACACAATCCCCTTTCTTACCTAAACATTCCACATTTCATTCCACCAACATCTTGAATTTGATATAAGCCATTTGTACACTGTTTTACTTTGAGAAAAAAAATCAGTACTTTTTTTCTGGTGAAATATAGATGATTACAAGTCAGACATTTTGTATTGGATCTACACTTTCTTCACATGTTAATGCGCAATTCTTCCATCTTAGTGCAATTGTATTTTGTGTTCACTAGTGCTCCAGGTGTAATATTCACCACAACAACAGCTTACATTAAATTCAGACTACTGGCAATTATTTGGCTTGCTTACCTTGGGCATGTCTTTTGACTTTTAAAAATAAAGGTGCCAGAGTGGTTCTTCAGAGCAATGCCCTAGAGGAGCCATTTTTAGTTCCCAAAAGAACCATCCAAATGAAGGTTCAAGAAAGAATCTTCATTGATTTAGATCTATAACAGGCTCCATAGGGTAAATAACCATGAATAGATGGTAACACATTTGTGAAACACCAATGGGTCATGATTTTAAAAGGACTCTCACTGCATACAATAATACGGGCTACGTCCAGGTTTTCTTAATCTGTTGGTGTCCTCCTTGGCAGCCTATTAAACAATAAAGATTTCAGGTGTTTCTACATATTAGGAAGTTATCAAAGTGCAAAGCACCAACTTCATACACAAAGAACCCACCCCAGAATGAAATGGTGATTTGGCAAGAAATGTTTTTACAAGGAACCACACAACCCAGCAAAGAACCATAACATGCCATTAAAGAACCATTTTTTAAGAGTATGGGATGTCAGTTTTACACAAAACAACACTTCTACTTTAACTTAACCTTGTATGTGTACAGTGGTCTTACTTTCATCTAAGGTTTATTTTTCAGAAATGACCCTGTAATACAGCTTTGTGCTATTTATGGTGACATTAGTAGTTTGATAACACAAGTGCACAGATAGATAGATAGATAGATAGATAGATAGATAGATAGATAGATAGATAGATAGATAGATAGATAGATAGATAGATGGTCATATTCCTGCCTTTGGACACTTAAAATAATTCCTAGCTGAGAGCAAAATCAATTTCTTGAAGTTTACTTGAAGGCTATCAGAAAATATGGTGGAGTTTAAATCTCGTAAAGGCATAAAGGTCTTGCAAAGCAACAATGCCTTTTGTAACTTTAAGTAAATATATGTTTATCAGTGAAAACTTCTTTACAGACATGGGAAATGATTTTTTTTCCAGAACTATCCATAAAAGATAATAAGACATTGAAAAGTAAATCCAGAATTGCACAGTAAAATCAGCAATTAAAATCTTTTCTCCAATTAATTAAAAATTCATAATTTGCATTTAGAGTACTCCTGAAATTTAGAAGCCCAACCCAAGAAGAATAACAAGAGAAATCACCATTATTTTTGTTTGTCTGATAATGGTTTAATCTCTTAAAGTTAAGCTATTTAGTTTCAACTTGCTTCTCTTTAATCAGTTTAGGTGTGCCTCATCAGTAGGCCCCAGTTTACTTAAGTGAAATAGTTATTGATTTATTTGAATTTTATATCCTCTTGCCATTGTTTAGGACCTTTATTACCCTGGTCAGCAAAGAACTTTGGCTTTACGCCATGATGGGGCAATATGAACTCGGCTATTAAGGCCATTAATCTGACCCTTATCACATTGCACTCGTGTTCAATAGCTTTGTGAAAATGAGGTCTTAAAGGGCACTCGGGTCATCTTTTTCCTGAGCTGCATTTAATTTTTATAAGAAGTCTTTATTTCACATTTGCGAGTTTTGAACTGACTGATCCGTGGTGGAATAAAACTGACACATATAAATATGAAAAAGGTTTGTTCTGCCTGCTTATGTATCCACAAATGTGTAAAGAATGCACTTTACATAAAGAGTGACAGCTTTGTTTGCCATACACAAATATTTATAATAAAGGATGCATTTTTAATGTAATTATGCACATTAACTAAACCTCTAAAGCTGAAGCATCCTAGTTAACGTGGAGCAGCTTTTAAAAGCTTTGGGGCACTACATTTTTCCTGTAAGTCACTAAGTAGATCTTTTAGCAGTGTTAGTTTGCATTCTGCCTTTTGTGAACTGCTCTGCTCTGTTCACCTGATTAGTGTTTTAATTACAATTATTATAGTCTTGAGGGCTGATGTGCAACACAAGAAGACAATGGCCCATGTTTCATTTGAATAAAGACAACCAGGGAGTCAGAATTCATCGGGCTAGTGTATCACAGAAAATAGGTTACGTGACAGAGTCTTTTCTAAATCACATAATTCTAATGCAGTAATCAATCCCAATGGCACATTCATTTGACTGTGTAAATTCTACCGGGGCCTCTGAGCTGCCAAAGTAAACTGTTTGTTGAAATATTTATGTGCCTCAGTGTCACTGATCCGCCACAGCAGCCATTGTAACATAGAAAATAACACCCCTCGCTGGCAACTGTTTGTCAGCTGGCATCTCGCCTCGCTGCCGGCCCCGTTCTGCTATGGAGGTTGCACAAACATTTGCCTCAGTAATTATTTAAGGCTCATGCTGCCCTCTTACCCTTTGCTCCTGGATGGCTGCTCAGGGATTACTTGCATGAGGCCGGGCTGCTTGGACCACATGCACAGCACACATCTGAAGACGTCCCTCTGGCTTGTCTGCGACAGACATGAGGTCAGCTTGTGCATAGTTATATTTGGAAATCTTCCTTCATGTCTCTATAAGGAGAAAAGCCCCTAGGAGTACAGGTAGCAATTGCAAGGATCATATTGTCTTTCTGTTTTTACAGGGACTGCAGTAGCTTCATATAAAAATGTCAGGAATTTGAGTGGCAGCAAGCACTGAACAAGCTCTGGGCTGCTTCTGGTGGCGTGTGTTGTTCTAAGGCACTTGTGTCCTTGCCTCAGGATCTGGTTTCCTCCCCTTTATGAGCTGTGTCTTTGCCTTGTCAATTAAATGTTTAAGATATCAGAACATGAGGGCATCAAAGGGAAAACCTTCCGCAAAGTTTGATCTGTGAAGCTGAATTTTCTTTTCTTTTTCCCGGGTTTCATATAACATCTGCCTAGAGCTTAGCAGCTATGTGGACAGCCTTCTTTGCAGAATTATAAACCTGGATGAACCCACTCCTCTGTTTGTAAAAGTGAAAGCACTACCATTTGTTGCCTTCGCAATACTTTATACATAATCACCCAGATTGCAGGAGGCATTGTGGTCTAGCTGATAGCATGGCAATCTCACTGGACTCAGAACCTCATTTGGTTTTTGGCTGGGACGCCCTCTGTCTGGTGTTTTTTTCTGTTTTCCCCCTGTTGTTGTATATTTCCTTTGTTACGTTCAGCTGGATGGATGCATATATATCACAAGTCATGGTTGAGTGGTTACAGGTTTAAGAGGCAATGTATTCAGTGATAGACTGGAGAAGGAGAGGGGGCTAGACAATTGAAGAATAGGTTCAGTTTTAAACATCTGTTTAACTTTCATGCATAAGGTTAAATATACACTTCGTTCTAAACATGATAGTATTTGCAGAGGCTCCATACAATGCTTACACCAACATATCCCATCAGAAAAAAACAGATAGTATGGTCTAGTACCTTAGGCGTTGTTAGACTGTACTGTAAAGCACAAGGCTGCAAGTTCAATCCCTGCCTCTGACTTAATGTTTGACACTGAGCAAGTCACTTCAACCTGTCTCTGCTCCAGTTGTACAAACTAGAGTGCAATGCTTATAAAGCACCTTGCAATCAAATTCACCATAAAGAGGCACCATGTTATGTAAAGTGTTAATAGTCTGTTATGCTCCTTAATATGTTTTGTCATTAAATTAACCACTCGTTAGTCTCTATGTTATTGTGCCATTCAAAGGTCATGTGGCTAATAACAATGTGAAAAGGTCCATCCATCCATTTTCCAACCCGCTGAATCCGAACACAGGGTCACGGGGGTCTGCTGGAGCCAATCCCAGCCAACACAGGGCACAAGGCAGGAAACAATCCTGGGCAGGGTGCCAACCCACCGCAGCATTTTATAGGTCATTTTTTATTTTAAAATATCAGTGAATACCATGCCAAAATACTTTCATACTGTTAATGAGCCATGCAGTTTTTGTGTTTGTGTTATCTGCAAGGGGATTGTCACTGAGGGACTTGCACTGCTGACATGTTTTGTAACTAGCTCCTGATAGGAAAGAAGTGTGCTAGAGTCTGGAGGCCATACTTCTCACAAAGCTGGCTTGGGGCTTATTGCATTGTTCTCTTGATGGATTTGCAAGTGAATATGTCTACCAATATATAACCCCTTATTCATATAAGACATTTCTGAAAATGAATGAATTTTAAGATTGCAAACAACAGTGAAATGAATGTTGGTGGTGAACGTGCTTCACAGAGGCACATAGCAGAGAGATTCAAAGAACAGGTGTGGTAAAGCTGAATGAGCATTCATTGGAAGCTGGCTGCCACTGAGGCTTTAAGAGAGAAGTAGGCCAAATGTCATCCAGGTATTCCGGAGTGGGGTGTGTAATTAAATAAGAGTATAATGTACAGCATGACACAGAAGGAGGTACAGCTGAGAACACAACATAGGGTCCTATGATACTACTGCTGCAACATCCATTCCGCTAGGCCGGCCCCTCCACAAATGTTAACATTAGGGCAGCCTTGGAAGTTTAAAACCACCACCACCACCACAATGACCAGCTGCTAGTTTATATATCTCACTGACTGATCGGCTTGGGTTTTTTGCATTGAATGGAAATTTTGAAAGAAATGTCGACTTGCTTTAAGTTGATCCAAATTTCCACTGATGCATTCACAGCAAAACACACAGTGCAACCACCTGCCCAACAGTTCTTTAACTTGGGACAATTTAAAAAAAAATTTTTATTAACAATTGTTATCAGGTAGCCAGTTATCAAGCTAAGTGCAACCGTAGCTTATTAGTGTGTCAATTATTGTCTGGGGCCTTCAAATCTTAAAGCCTGGCTTTGCCTCCACACCACTGACTCCATATGTATTATATATATTTTCATAATTAGGTAGTTCTATGGCCCAGTTTGAGTTGACTGTTGTTTGAGGAGGCAATGTCAAGGTTAAAGCAATATACATCCATTTTCTACCTCCAGAGCCCAATGTTCAGTTTTTAGCATAGCCACTGCCCATTTATAGTTTGCTGCACATTTTCCTGTGTCCATGTGAATACCCCTTGGGGTAATAAAGTAATCTATCTATCTATCTATCTATCTATCTATCTATCTATCTATCTATCTATCTATCTATCTATCTATCTATCTATCTATCTACCTACCTACCTACCTACCTTTGGTTTTCTTTCACTACCCAAAGATGTGTTTGTTAGACTGACTTTTAAATTGGTAGGATGTAAGCAAGTCAGTGTGTGCTAATCTGTTAGCAAATGTGGACTACAACTCATTCAGGGTTGATTCTTGTCCCTGAAGGCTATATCACATTTCACAGTTTTTCCAGGATTTTCATTCGTGGACTTTATTTACACAATTTTAGCGAGTCAGAGGCAGCAGGGAAAAGCCCGAGTGACTGCAGTCATGTAGTTTGACATATTCAGCAACTCAGTCCAACCAGTCTGCAACTCACCCCCAACAAACTCAAGTAGGTTTAATTTTGTCTTAAGTCATAGGGCTGGGCTTTGAAAATGTGAAACTATGCTGGAAAATATTTTCACAATTGTCTAATTTGACTTACCCTGCAATTTCTATTTGCGTAATATGACATGACCAGGCAATAAGAGCGGCAAAATCAATCATCAAGGATGACATTCCCTCCAACTAGAAGTCGTGTAATGCAACATCAGCTTTAGATAGACAGGGAAAAAAAAGTTTAGAAAATGGATGGATAGATGAATAAATTAACTCATCTGCAGCATAAACGTTGACCCACCGTCCTTACAGAGATGGAAAAAGAAGCAAAATCTTTCCATAATGCAAACTGTAAAATAAATTAATAAACTTTGGTGGAATAATGTTTTGGGTTCAAAGTAAATTCTATATTTTCCTCACAGTGAGCTGGCTGTACTCTGGCACTCAAACTCTTAACTTAGAAATGAAATCAAAAGTCTGGGGTGTTCTCTCATCATTCTAGATTTCTTTTCCTTACCTCTCTTCCCTGTCACTCACCTCTGGTTATTTTTATGTCTAGTAATACCCAGTTCCATGTGATCTAGTCTGTGCCTCCACTAATGGGTGTTTGTTTCTTCAAGCATGAATCTAATTAACACATCCACTATATAATATGATAATGTGAGGAAATATTTTAGGTAAAAGTCACAGCATACATTTTATCGACAATCCTTCAGGTAAGTCCCTGTCTTGCATAACAATAAAAAATCATTCCCATGGTGACTCACAATAAGGGTGGAACCAATCCCAGTGGGGTGGAGGTCTGGCACTCTAAATAAATGAAAAGCCCTGAAAGAGAATGTTTAGGATGAATTCCTTTTCTTAAATTTCCTCTCCCAGTATAGAATGGGAAATGCCCAAAGCCTATCCCAGAAGAGTCAGATCCAAGACAAGAACTCCTCTGAAGAGGAATGAAATCCATCAAATTCTAATGATTTATTACAAACATAAAAATGTATAAAGCCCCTCTAAGTCCATGGAGTATAACACAAAATCTAAAATTGTTGAATAGGTTTTGCATTTCTGATCTTTCTCCGAAATACTGTCTTGGTAAATTATTTCTCAATTTGGCCACCAGTTGACTATACTTAATAGATTTAGTGGTGATTTTCATTGTATCCACCGTTGTCCTATATGTAATCCACAGAACACTTTTCTCAGTGATATGATGTGGTGGCTCAAGCTATCCTAATAAATTTAATCTACAATACCACTATGAAGGCTTTTTTGTACTATTCAATAAAGAGCATATAAAAAATGGATGATCTAGAGACCTTCCACAAATTTAAATAAAAATAACAATGCATTATCCCATATCTCTGCATCTTAAATGAAAAAAATCAGAATACTTTAAAAATGTTCTCCACGTGACAGAAGTCTTTTGTGTTCCCTTAAAATATGCCTATCAAGTTGGTGTGTTAGATGTTAAAAATATTATAAATACGATTGCCTTGTACATTTACCTTCAAAAGAGCTTTGGGGAGAAGAGGCAGTGAGCTGTGCTTTAGTTAATCTGGCAAAATCCTTTAATTGTATTGTTGTCTGCCATAAAGTCAGAGCCACCTAATCATCAAGTGTGGAAGCTGTTTTATCAATGGCTGCCTTAGATGTGTCAGCTTTACCAGACGCACTTTTCATTTTTATGAAGATTTTGTTTACAAAGCAACATGATCTGTAGAAAGCTGTCAGTACAGCCAGCCCTTTCCTAGCCACTTGTGTATATATAGTATTTATGTAAGAAAAGCAGAACTCATAACTTTTTTGCCTTTTGTTATCATTTTGAGTCTCTGAAACTAAAAGCGTTGGCTGCTCCTTCTCAGTTTCAATTAGTGCACTTAAGGCATAAGAACCTGGCAAACTGATATATACAGTAACAGAAAGTCCACAAGATCCAGTTAAAGACAATGTGGGTTGATAAAACAGATTGATATTTTTTCTCTACTGCATCCTTATGCGTTCAGAGAAACCAGAAAAACAGCATGCATTTATCAGAGCGCTCTGGATTAGATCTAGTTGTCTTAAGTCAGTACTGGTGGCAAAGAAAAGCTTTTCAGAATGGACACAGGCAGCACTGCTCAGAGGTGTTTGTGACAGGGGGCTTAACAAAGAGTGCTGGTCAGCAGGTCAGTCAGTGCATCACCATAGGTGCTGTATGGAGGACTTTGGAACTTGAACCTTTTAAGAGTGACAGATATACCTGGTTAAGATATGGAGGGTTGTGTGTGACTGCAGTTGGTAGCAGTACATGAAAAGTTATTTATAAGCATCGAGATATAACAATTTACGATAATGAAACTTACCACTGCTTAGCAGATAGTAAAATGAAAAACCAGAAAACTCTTGATACTGATAAGTACACGTTCACTCAGAACAGTGCACTGAAATTAGCCATTTACAGTAAAGAGTCTTCCCTTTAGCCCAGCGTCGCTTAGCCAATGAAAACAACTCTTTAGCCAGCTTGCATTTTAGTATATGCCAAGGTTCTTCAATTTTTTAATTTGAGAACCCAAATTAAAATAATCAGTATCATACTGGGACCCAAGAAGAGGATTACTATCATAATAACAGCAGAGGCATAAAGAGACAAATAACCCTGGCTATATAATAAAAAAAGAAAGTGTTTTTGCATCTTTTCAAGCATGAATCCAACTAAAATGTTGGAAACAAATGTATTGTTAAAATAATACTCTATCCACTTTTCAAATGAACTTATTCAGAACAGGGTCACTATTGCTGAACACACAGACACACACACAGACACACAGACTAGGGCCAATAAAGAATCAGTAATTTACCTAATCTGCATGTCTTTGGACAGTGGGAGGAAACCAGAACAGCCAGAGGTAACCCACGTAGGCATGTCGAAAACATGCAAACTTCACACAGGGAGCACCTGGGGCTTGAACCTAAAACAGCTATTATGGTTCATAACAGGCATAGATTCCTGAAGTATATCACTGCCAGTGGAAAGGCTTGCGTGTACACTTTAGTAAAGCTGACAGAAAGAAAATGTTGGAGTGTGGAGTAAAGATCTAATGATTCTTGAAAGGACAGTGCGAATGGTCACTTAACACATGACACCAATTAAGGCATGAAGTTGTTCAAAAATTAAATTATCAAAGCAGTTTATTTACCTTTCTTCGATAACATCTTTTTCAAATGTAACATTATTCAAATAAGCGCCACCATTAAAAATACATTTTTGTAAATGAGTTTGTAAATATTTTAACATATCCCAGTTTCCATTTAACAATTCCATTAACCGACTAACTAAAAAAAATTAATTGTTCCCAAAAGATGTATGCACTATTTGTATTTTTGTGTGGGTGACAGAAAAAGTTTAACTATACCTGCTATCTATAGCTTGTCTTAACCTTTTGATAGTTTCTTGTCCCACTCCTGTTATTTTTGTTTCAACATTTGAATCTAATCCGTTCACTTTAAGCTTGTCTATGTCATTTCCTCCTCCCTCTCCTGTCTTACAGATGTCTTTGCTGTAATTCTTCTCAGTTTGATTGTTTAATAGAATGTTAGATGGGAGTTGTGGACTAATCTATCTATCTATCTATCTATCTATCTATCTATCTATCTATCTATCTATCTATCTATCTATCTATCTATCTATCTATCTATCTATCTATCCGTGTGACTCAAAAACAAAGTGCATATAATAATCATTTACACATAACCTTATGCTTAAAATATGAGACCATTCAATATCAGAGTAAAGGCTGGTAATCCCAGGATTTTTTGCTGAGCTAAAATTTTGTAAAATTTTGGCCAAGATGTCTTACAGATTAAAAAACCATAGAGACTGAAGAAGCAACATACTGTATGTTGAGGCATTATGTAAAGTAAAGATTGCATGACTGAAATAAAACTAAAAGTCAAGTATAAGCCACTACTTCTTTATATCAACTTCCCAGAAAATGTGAGAGACCTCCGTGTTTTGAGACATGAAGAAATAGGAACACCCTCACATGATATCTCATATTCTGTGGCCTTGATGGTTTAATGATTTATCATTTGACTCTACAGTAACAAGACCCAACTCACATTACCTTACAATGTCATTACATGTGGAGCTTGTGGTCAGATTTTGTTTATTTTTTTGCACTGGGATAATAGAACAATGGAGGAGAAATCATAAAAGACGATAAAAAATGAAAATTGATTGGCACCATTTCTAGTGCTACAGGCTGCCTGCTTTAGTTAAAGAAAGTGCAAAAATATACTCAAAAGAAAAAGTATCCTATTAGTTGAATTAAGAAATGTTTAACAGTTTCAAAACTATATTAAAGCTGTCAGTTGCTCTTTGTGAATTTTCCTTTATTTTAGCTATAGTTAAACAGCAGTGCTGATGAAAATCTGTATAAGAGCATTTGCTTATTTGTTTCTTTCACATACTTTCTCGTGGGGCACCCATGCAAGAGATAACTCAGCTGAGGGGAAAGTCCTTTTTTGTGAGAATCTAATTGATTGGATGCTAATGCTTTTACAAACATTTCCTTTAGCCTTTGCTACATTCCTATCAGTGGGAATGAAGAGAATAACTTTCATATTGATTTTAACAACTAACTTTGTGGCCTGTGTCATCTGTGATTTTCAAACCATTTGTGGATAATTAATGCTCTTAGTTAACACCTGCTGTTCACCGTCCTGTTGTTTACAAGTTTAACAAGTTGTCAGTTTCAAACACTTTGCCAAATACAGTACATACCCTTTTACTGAACCCACTTTCTCTATGAAGGGGTCTCTGGGAGGCAGATCTGACCCAGGCCTGACTTGCAAACACTCCTACTCAGTCATTCAGATACAATTTGGAGACTCCAGTTAACTTAACATCATGTTACTTGGGATAAAGAAGGACCTCCTTTAAGCACCTGGAGAAAAGACACACATATAATGTGCAAGTTCCACACACAGACTGCTGAGAAATAAACCCAGGCCTCTGAAACTGTGAAGCAGCAGTTGTGCTGACTGCTAGGCCACTATGCTATCTTCAAATACTGTGTATTTCTGTTTGTTTGTTTATTTACTTCACAAAGCCTTGAGCAATGAAAAATGATAGTTACATTCTAAGTATATCATATGTCCAGGAGGCTCTGCTCAAATTCTAGGCTTGCTTTTTTTTTTTTTGTTCTTTATTTCGCCTTATACAATTTCTTGTATTAGGAATTTGGTAGTTTTCGCATACCCCTTGGGGTCAGAGCGCAGGGTCAGCCATTGTACAGCGCCCCTGGAGCAATTACAGGTTAAGGGCCTTGCTCAAGGGCCCAGCAGAGTAGGATCTCTTTTGGCAGTGATGGGGCTTCGAACCGGCAACCTTCGGGATACCAGCACAGATCCTTAGCCTCAGAGCCACCACTCTGCCCTTAAATTACTGACTGTTTCAATTTTTATGGCCCCCCTTATCTATTTTTTCTCTACTCTCTGCTGTATTCCATCATGCAAAAGACATGCATGTTTGGTACTTTGTTATTATTTATTCAACAAAAAGCCAGCCTACAGAAGCAATGTGAGAAAAACTAAGTACATATCATGTTTTATCAGTTTAAAGACTGCCTCAGTGTTGGTAGGGTTTGACTGAAAGGAATTAGTATAGTGGATGGAGACTGTTACTTTAAAATGAATTCAATAAGAACATGGAGTCACAGTTAGAAACTTGTTAACTGTAAATTTCATACAAACATTATGATCCATCAACATTTTTCACATCGAGAACCATAGACACATGGAAGAAGTTACCAAATAGTGTGATAGATATTAGGACTTTAGGGAATTGATTAGACAGAAGAATTAAGTGGATAGGATTAGTGAGCTTTGTTGTGCCTAATGGCCTGTTCTCATCTAGATTGTTCAAATGTTCTAAAGTATGGGATGTGTATAAATGAGTGAGATCTTTGGTGAGCTGACACCTCATCCATGGCTTTCTCCTGCCTTATGGTTAATGCTGTATGAATAGGCCTTGACCCTCTGACACTGTCTTGTTCAGTATGGATGGATATACTGACATCACAAAGATTCACACAGTTACATTGCTTTGTTATTTTTCTAGCTCCTTCTGACTGAGCCCCCTAACACTGCTGTGCCTTGTTGCATATGCCTCAAGCTACTGAATGAATAAACTGGAACTGTCTGCCAGTCTTTCTGTTTTCTGGGCTGGCACGAGTTTTGAATTGTGAAAGTTGAGCAATGCATTTTTACAAAAGACCAGCAGTGTTTTCATTTAGGTTGTTTTAGACAGGTGTGTATGATCTGAGTTGGAAAGTTGGCTGACTCACGGTGCGTAAATAGATGGATAGTTGGACAGCCTTTGGAAAGAAAACAAGCTAATTTCAGGGAAAACTGGTCTTTCTCTGATCAATTTAGGGACCTGTTTTGCATCTCATTTCTTTGTGTTTTGTTTTTATAGGACAGAACTTTTTTATCCCCTTCACTTGCCTGTAGCCTTTCAACTTTTTAACACATCATTTAACTATGGCACACTTGCATGATTAGTTATTATTTTCAAAAGAAAATGAGCACATAACATGTATTTCAGGTAGTGAAAAGTTGATAAACAACACATTTTAAATTTTTAAGTCACTCTTATCAAAGGTTTCTTTTGCTAATTAATGCAGGCATGTGAAAAAATAAGTACACCCTCTGTAATTCTAAGGTCTTATATATCAGGCCATGACTAAGAACAATCTAGTCCTCAGGTTACAAACAACAGATAAAAGAGTTTACTTTGTTATTATTTATTCAACAAAAAGCCAGCCTGCAGAAGCAATGTGAGAAAAACTCATCTCATGTTTTATCAGTTTAAAGACTGCAGAATTTTTTAGCAATGATGAATTGAAGTAGTGGTTTTCTATATGATTTTATCCACTTTCATGTCACATTTGAGTATTTTATGCCCACTCTTGTTTACAACACTAACTCAGTTCATCAATGTTTGAGAACACTCGTTTATTTACAGTACATGTCCTGTGACAGTGTCCATACTTACTGTGCAAAAGGAGGTAAGCAGTTTAAAGTAAGATGGAGTAAGAAGATGGATCAGATATTTATTAACTAGCCAAGGTCATAACCAAAAGTGCAGGAATTAAGTAAGCACAGGCCAGGACGTAAGACAAAATCAAAGATTGAGAAATGTGGCAAAAGAGTCAGTAACCAGAATATATCATGCAGCCAAAGCCAAAAACACGAAAAGACAGAAATCAAAGCTGAAGAACAGAAAATAATTTGAAACCCGAGAGAGCTTTTGCAAGAGTTTTATTCAGTTTTGATTTATGCACAAACTTGGACTGTCAGGATTTGTATGATTCTGATCTTGACTTGGTCACTATAATAACATTAATGATGCTTCCAGTCATCCTGACAAGTAACAGCTTGGCTACCCTGTGTCGCAAAGAGCAAACAATGGCAGCACCCATTATAAAAACAAAACCAAGACATAGTTTAAAAATCAGAAAACCAATACGAACATTCAATTTCTTGACCTATTAAATTCCTAAAATTATATATACAAGTCCAAGAAAAAGCTTAAAAAATATAAAATAATAAATAAATAAGGTGAATTCTAGACTTTGTTAAATATAAAATAATAAATAAATAAGGTGAATTCTAGACTTTGTTAACTACAAATCCTTGGTTCTTTTCCTTTTCAGTCTTTTAATTTGTAGATGTATGACTGTGCTTACGATCATTGTCCTCTTGCATAATTTAATCTTGGTCAAGGTTTAGCCATTGGAGAGACAGCCTCTTGTTTACCTCTAGGAGTATTACAATATAATGAGGTGTTCATGGAGTAGCAACTCATATTAAGGTGTCCAGGTGCTGTGGCTGCAAACCAACCCCAATGGCTGTTATTCAGTTCTTGTAATATGCTCTGGTTTTAGCGTAAAACACTATGTATACAGTGCATCCGGAAAGTATTCACAGTGCATCACTTTTTCCACATTTTGTTATGTTACAGCCTTATTCCAAAATGGATTAAATTCATTTTTTTCCTCAGAATTATACACACAACACCCCATAATGACAATGTGAAAAAAGTTTACTTGAGGTTTTTGCAAATTTATTAAAAATAAAAAAAACTGAGAAATCACATGTACATAAATATTCACAGCCTTTGCTCAATACTTTGTCGATGCACCTTTGGCAGCAATTACAACCTCAAGTCTTTTTGAATATGATGCCACAAGCTTGGCACACCTATCCTTGGCCAGTTTCGCCCATTCCTCTTTGCAGCACCTCTCAAGCTCCATCAGGTTGGATGGGAAGTGTCGGTGCACAGCCATTTTAAGATCTCTCCAGAGATGTTCAATCGGATTCAAGTCTGTGCTCTGGCTGGGCCACTCAAGGACATTCACAGAGTTGTTCTGAAGCCACTCCTTTGATATCTTGGCTGTGTGCTTAGGGTCGTTGTCCTGCTGAAAGATGAACCGTCGCCCCAATCTGAGGTCAAGAGTGCTCTGGAGCAGGTTTTCATCCAGGATGTCTCTGTACATTGCTGCAGTCATCTTTCCCTTTATCCTGACTAGTCTCCCAGTCCCTGCTGCTGAAAAACATCCCCACAGCATGATGCTGCCACCACCATTCTTCACTGTAGGGATGGTATTGGCCTGGTGATGAGCAGTGCCTGGTTTCCTGCAAACGTGACACCTGGCATTCACACCAAAGAGTTCAATCTTTGTCTCATCAGACCAGAGAATTTTCTTTCTCATGGTCTGAGAGTCCTTCAGGTGCCTTTCAGCAAACTCCAGGCGGGCTGCCATGTGCCTTTTACTAAGGAGTGGCTTCCGTCTGGCCACTCTACCATACAGGCCTGATTGGTGGATTGCTGCAGAGATGGTTGTCCTTCTGGAAGGTTCTCCTCTCTCCACAGAGGACCTCTGGAGCTCTGACAGAGTGGTCATCGGGTTCTTGGTCACCTCCCTGACTAAGGCCCTTCTCCCTCGATCGCTCAGTTTAGATGGCCGGCCAGCTCTAGGAAGAGTCCTGGTGGTTTTGAACTTTTTCCACTTACGGATGATGGAGGCCACTGTGCTCATTGGGACCTTCAAAGCAGGAGAAATTTTTCTGTAACCTTCCCCAGATTTGCGCCTTGAGACAATCCTGTCTTGGAGGTCTACAGACAATTCCTTTGACTTCATGCTTGGTTTGTGCTCTGACATGAACTGTCAACTGTGGGACCTTATGTAGACAGGTGTGTGCCTTTCCAAATCATGTCCAATCAACTGAATTTACCACAGGTGGACTCCAATGAAGCTGCAGAAACATCTCAAGGATGATCAGGGGAAGCAGGATGCACCTGAGCTTAATTTTGAGCTTCATGGCAAAGGCTGTGAATACTTATGTACTGTACATGTGCTTTCTCAATTTTTTTATTTTTAATAAATTTGCAAAAATCTCAAGTAAACTTTTTCACGTTGTCATTATGGGGTGTTGTGTGTAGAATTCTGAGGAAAAAAATGAATTTAATCCATTTTGGAATAAGGCTGTAACATAACAAAATGTGGAAAAAGTGATGCGCTGTGAATACTTTCAGGATGCACTGTATCTCTGTGCATAGTAAGCAAAAAGGACCAGGGGCCTCATGTATAAACGGTGCGTACACACAGAAATGTTGCGTAAGAACGTTTCCATGTTCAAATCGCGATGTATAAAACCTACACTTGGCGTAAAGCCACGCACTTTTCCATGGTACCTCATACCCTGTCAAACCCAAGTTCTCCGTTAGGTTTTGCAGACTGGCGGCACCCAGCGTCAAAGCAGTGCTACTGTTCCTGTGTGGTTACCTTTTCTTAGATCCACATCCACGATGGCGGCTCAAGTGCTCCTTGTAGAACTGTTTGTACTTGCAAGTTACCGTGACGTAATTGTACTTATGATACAGTTATAATATTGCACATCCTGAGCCACTTTATAAAGCGCGTATTTACATATGATGACGATATCATTTTTAAGATGAAATGCAGCAAAATATGTTGATTATATTATACAGATAAAACTTTATCTTTAATTACACGGTGCCGCAGCACTAGCGAGCTTGAGCTTCGTTCATGGTTTGTTCCTGCCTCATGCTGTATTCATGCTGTGGCTGGCGCGACACTGGAAAGATAGATGGATAGAATAATTAAACATTACGAAGATATTTCGATGTTCCTTAAACATTTTGAAGAATCGGCGTTCTAAGCTTACAGATGGCTTAACGTCTATTACAGAGCTGATTGTGTGGCGATTGGGTATTTGGAGAAAATAAAGTAAGGACAGGAATTGGGGGTTAGTACATTTGAAAAAGACAGTACTTCTGTAATAAAGTATTTCATTGAAGGTCGCGCATGGCGCAGCAAGCATCTTGCTGTAAGACATGAACAATCACTGCACCACCGTGTTCCCATGTTTAATAACATGCTTTAACTCATATCATCATGAAAAAGATATCACGTATACATCTCAGTATTTTAATTACTCAAAGAGCTATAATATTACGAACGTAATGGATTCTGTGTCCTGTCGGAGGAAGAGCACGTAGTGATTCAGACACATAGAGCACATATAAGATCAAATACAAAACAAAGCATTTAATATGCTACTTTAGTTACGATGGGATTTGAGAAACTAGTAAATTAAACAATTTTAAGATGAAGTTTATGATGTTCTACTTTAATGACAAAATAAGCTACGTGATTAAAGTGGAAATTTCGATATTAAAGCTGACATTTCATGCTTTTTTCACACTGTGTGCCTTTTTTTTCACTGTACCCTAATAAGCTTTCATATGACACTCAGACAGTGGGCTATGACTCGGCTTTTCATGCCGACTTTGATATGTGACAACTTTTTTATTTCGGGCACTGTGCGACTTTGTGAACTTGAGCTTTCGAGTTTCTCCGACACGCTATGTCACTCGATCAACTTCCTTTTGTTGCTTATATAACTGTTTAAACCAACAAATAGTACGTTCTTTTTTGCCTCCATTTGGTATTCGCTGAAATTCTTCTATTTTTCCTCATACTTTTGCCATTGCCTTTTCATAGAACGCTGGGCTTAAGGGCTATTTATATTGATTTACATACTCAAAGAGGCGTAATTCTGGGAGGAGTTGGGGCAGGACAGCAAGCTCGTGCACGTGCGTTTATTTCCACGCTGAGCGGGATTTATGTAGCTGAAGCACGCGGAAGTTGGCGAACGCACAGATTCCTGCATCTGGATTTTTCTGTGCGTAAGCACATTTCAGCTTTTGTGCTTACGTCATGTTATAGTGTGAATTCTACACATGGCGTAATGCATGAGGCCCCAGGAGATGATCAATGAGTAGAAGATCAAAGTCAAAAAGGGGTAAAAATACCAGGAGGACTAATGAGAGGTAGTAACCAGAACAAGAAAATAACATAAGTTCATAGTCAAAAGGTCGAAACCAAAGAAACAAACCTGACACCAGGGCATATTTGAGTTAGAGCTAATTATCACTACAAAGAATAAAAGATGTTGCATCCATCAAGAGATAATTGAAAGTGTGAATGTCACAATTATTATATGTCACATCCCAGGTCATCATAGGCCCAATTGATGTGGTTCTATAATACATAAGACACTTTGATAAGTGGCAAATATTAAGATGGTATTTTAATTTCAAGTCAAGACACAAAATTAAGATCAGAAGTAAACTGTGTATGTATAAAAACACAAAATAATTCAGAAATATCTGCATAGAAATGTGTAAATGTTTGTTTTGTCTGTATACAGGACAATACTCCAAAGTTTTCTGGTATATTCTTATGCAACGTTCCAAACTTAAACCATGCTGCCATGTTCTTTTTGAAAAGAAGATGCTTTCTTTTGGCCATACGTTCCTGTAAACCACAATTTATCTGTCCTTTTCTGATGTTAGACCTATGAACTATTGACAAACACTTTTATATCCCTCTATTTAACTTTCAGGACATTTGTGATTTTGTGGAATATCATAATTCTGGGTGGGAAGATTTTCAGTCCTATTGAAAATGAATACTCCAAGACAGGAAAATATTCATTAACTAAGGGTCAAGAAGACCCACTACCTAAACAAAATGAGTACCTAAAAGTCATAGTCAAAAACATTAGCAAAATTGAAAAGAAAGCAGCAATGTAAGCACAAACAAAATGTTATGAATTTAACCAAATACTTAGATGCAAGCTGAAGTGTGTCACCAACTTAATGATAAGACTTCCATGTCATGACTCTGGCAACAGTCACAACAACTGCAAACAACATGACCATATTCATAAAAAGAGATGGTAAAATGGCAGTGCCCAGAAAAATTTCAAAATGGCATTACACCAGATTGAAATAAATAGAAAATTAACATTTCTCTCTGTCAAAAATATACACCATCACTACTAAACCTAAGAAAATTATGATAGCAGATATATTTTGTTCTTGGAACAAACCTGAAAGCCCTTGACCCAACTGCTTTAAATTCTGCTTATATTTTGTTGGAAGCACTTCCTCATTGCCAACATTTTATTAGCTGTATCTCATTGTAATTGCATTTTTAACTGATTAAGAAGTATATAAGTGTACTTACTTTTTACATGTGACTTCTGTTTTATTAAAAGAATGCTGACAAAGTAAAATTTATCATGCATTTTGTTAACTAAGTTTAGATTTAACTAATTTAGGGATTTGGTGAGGCCTAAATGATTATGGCCTGACATTTAAAACCATAGTATTATCCACAGGGTAGTCTACACAGTATCTCTTTTCATATTTATCATTCATTTAAAGAAAATATTTAAATTTCAATGCAAGGGATGAAACCAGATGTCCCTATTTTGTTCAGAAAGAAGATAACCTTATGCTGGTTGCATGCCATATCCCCATTGCCCATTTTTTGGGACATAAGCCCCATGCAGTTTGGCTTCTGTCTACTGTTTATTCATAATTTCCACAATCTTCCATGCAGCTTTTTGTAGGGGTATTCCTCATGTGGGGCCTTTGATCAGAACATAAGAGTTTGTTGACAGCAATACTTGTTTAAGATATGGGCGATTGCATGTGAGTGGCATTCCCTGAAATGTGATGCTATGTCGATCCTTTCCCTGATCCATAACAAAGACTGTTGACTGTTCTAAAAACACATCTATGATTTCTTCCAAGAGACCTTGTCTCGTCTATTAATCAACATTTGATTACTTACAATGTACAACCCCAAATCTGAAAAAGTTGGTACGGTAGGGAAAATGCAAAAAAAAATAAAAAATACACAGAGATTCTTCAATTTACTTTGACTTTTATTTCATTGCAGACAGTATGAACCCAAGATATTTCATGTTTTGTCTGGTCAACTTCATTTCATTTGTTAATTTACATCCATTCCTGCATTTCAGGCCTGCAACACATTTTAAAATCAGTTAGGATGGTAAAGCATTCACCACTTTATAAAGTTGCCATTCCTTCTCACAACACTTAAGACATTTTGGCACCGAGGATACCAAGCGATGAACTGTTTCAGGTGTTATTTTGTCCAATTCTTCCTGCAAACACGTCTTAAGATGTGCGGCAGTATGGGGTCACTGTTTTCGTTTCAAAATTCTCCACACATTCTCTATTGGGGACACGTCTGGACTGCTGGCAGACCAGTCCAATAGCCGCACCCTGTTCTTGTGCAGCCATGTCCTAGTAATTTGTGCAGAATGTGGATTTGCATTGTCTTGTTGAAAAATGCATGGACGTCCCTGGACAAGTAGTTGTCTTAAAGGTAGCATATGTTTCTCTAAAATCTCAATGCACTTTTGTACGTTAGTGCTACCATCACAGAAGTTTAAATTACCTTTGCTAAGGTCACTGACATAACCCCATATCATGACAGACGCTGACTTTTGGGCATGTTGTTGATAACAGTCTGTAAATGGTGATTAAAAGCAACTAATACGCTAAGAAAATTTATTTATCTATAGACATTTATTAACAATAATGATTAATAATTATCTATCATATGTATAAGCAAATTGATGTAATTTGAGCAATGACAAAAATAGAATATGGTACATAGAAATGACAACTAAATGCTTCCAGGCCTGTCCTACCTTGTACTTATTGTGTAGCTGTGTAACTGGAACCTGGGTAGATTGGTGGATAAATACTGGGACCATGTGAATCCTGAAATCATCTGGGAAGAGAAAAATTAAGGCTGTTAGTCCTTCCATCTAGTTTCCAAGGCTGCTATATCTATTTCTGGGTCACAGAAAGGCAAAGCCAAACCAGGTAGCCCACAATAGGAACCATCTGCAGGTAGGACACCAGTTCAAACACTGGCACTCATCCCCATAACAGGATAACAAATAACTTAATGTTCCACTTGCTGGGATATAGGAAGAAACAGCATTTCTGGAGAAAGATCACAAAGTAAAGTTAGAACTAGGAAACATCAGAAAGAGAGTGACTAGCCTGGAATTTGGAAGCAGGTCCTTGGAACTGTTAAGCAGCAACACTGACCATTATACCATTCCCATAGATACTCCCTTGGATATTATTTACTTAAATTTATTTATGCACTTGGAACTGGAAAACTGGATTAATTCAATTGAGCAAATGAAAGAATAAATAAGATGGCTTTTTCATTTTTTATTCAGAAACATTTATAAAAGTAGCATAATTTTATTGTTTTTAATGTTTTACTTTAAAGGTAGTGTCTACAAATATTGTATTGTTTTGTTTTGCAGTTTTCACCTGGTCCACATATTCTAACCTTTCTACTATATCATTTCACAAGAGTCTTAGAAAATGTTTAAGGCAGTAATTGACCCATTCTGTGTGCCCTGAGTGATGAGAAGTTCTTAAAGTAATACCTAGACAGTTAGATAAGGTGTGTATAACACTCACATTTTAATATTTATAACATCACTACAGCCAGGATACCATGGAATACAAAAGAATATTTAAACATGATCAAAGGTCTACTTGGACAGTTGGAAATCTTCAAAAGTGGAACCCTGTTTTATTTCATTACTATCAAGTAAACAATTGCACTAGACTGCCCATGATGTACACTGGAAAATATAAATTCAAAAGAATATTAACATAAAACATTTGTGGTCCAATTACAAAGCCAGTGAATGAATAGCGCTAACATGGTAAATCAGAAAGATGAAAAGTATGGCACTTTGAGCCCCTCTGTTCTGACAGATAGTTGTGATGACCTCTTTCTTCTGTGCCGTTTCGTAATTCAAAGGCCCTGCACACAATGGTCCTTGTTTTGTTTCACTCGTTGCCTCTCTAACCTCTGCTGATCACAGAGTGCCCGTCTATAGCGGTGTTGTGTTTAAGTGTAGAGCCTCTCTGAGCCACTTGTCATCACCTGTGGGACCGGCTCTTCAAGCTGGATTCCTGGGTCACTTGTCCTCATTCAGCCAAGGATGTAGATATCTCTTCCTGGGATGCAATCAAGTCCCAATTAGAGATAGAAAGTGATATTAGTGAGGAGAGAGGTAAGGAAACCTAAGAATGGTCTTTGTAGTGGAAACGCGGGAATTCTGCACATTGCCACTTGTCTGCCTTTGTTATTTTTATTTATTTGATATTTTTGGTGTTTTCCTGTAGTTTAAAAAAATCCTAGTTTTCTGTAAACTTTTACTTTGAACTGCAATTAGCCAATTCAGACAACAAATGAATGATTTATGTTTTCAGTAGCTTACTTGGTGTCACAGTGCTTACTACAACTGCTGTGTCACAAATCCAGGGGCCACAGTGTGACTTCTGGCACAGTCCCTGCCTGGATGGAGTTTATGTATTTGCCTGTTCAGAAAAAAGGAGGAATGGATGCTTTTGTAAGACATTTGTTTCAATATACAGATGTTCCATTTTGTCATGCAAAGGCCTTGTCCAGAAAACAGTTATCTGGTTAAGTAAAGAATTCTGAGTCTCCATGCCTCTGTCCTGCTTTTTACTGCAGGTTGTGCAAAACAGGAACAAATCCCGAAGGGATGCCAGTCCTTCACTAGATATTGTGTACATTAATAAAGCATAGTGGAGACTGTAAAGGGATGCGTCAGTGGACATAAAAGGAAAAAAATGTATGTGTTATTCTCATGGTGGACAGAGATGCCAAAAAAGGCTCAAGTTGTTGGCATTAGAACATTGGAAAACCTTTGATGAGAACAGGCCATTCAGCCCAACAAAGCTCGTCAGTCCTATTCACTTAATTCTTTGCAGTGTTTCATCAGGTATGTTATGAATTGGCACATTGTGTCTTTTGCCATCTTTACCTTTTATCAGCATAGAAAATAATACAGCATATAGCTGTATTTCCTGTTTTGCAATTACCAGTGAATACTAAAATGCATTTTTGCAAGCCATAATAGCCAATTTTGCAACATATGCCAAGGCTTATAAAAATGTCTTGCAATTTTTTTTGTAGTGGAGATGAGACCATTCTCTTCATGCACCTTGTCTTGTTAGTTGACTGTTACCCTGTGCCAGTAACTCTTTTCCACCTTCTTTTCAGAAACTGTCAAGAAATCAGTTTGAACTATATGACTCAGGTTTTGTTTCAAATTTGTGTGATGACGTGCTTTGTGGATTCTGTACTGAATGCCCTTAAACTTTCACCAGTCTCCTATTTCACGAAAAGAATTCTGATGAATCCTTTTTGTTAATGCTTTTCAAAATTTTATATGCTTGGATTTGGTCTTCACATATTCTAGCCTTCTGTTTTGAAGAGTAACGCTCTTAATTATTTAGTCCAGGTGAGCTACTCTTCTGTACAGCATTTGTACAAAAAGTGTTCATCTTTACCATTGTCAGAAGACCAGACCTGCTCATGGTTCTGCACATACTGTCTTGTCAGCATATTATTAGAGTGTGAGTGTAACATGCCTTGATTTGTATGAATGTCAACAGTAATCCATGGTCAGCTTTTCTTTAAGAAAAGTGAAACAATTCAAGCAACCTCCATTTGACAGAACTCTTTTCACATCAGTCATGATCAGAAGGCTTCTTACTATAGAGAACAGTACAAAACAATTTAACCAAACAAGAAAAGTTCAAATAGAGATATTTCAATTCAACATAATTTGTTCTTATAATGTACACCTTTTTTATAAGCCCAGGGTACTATAGACAATTATTTTCAATAAGGTGCAATTAAAATCTAAAAGTTTGCACAAAAAGGCAAACACAACGCTAAATGCAGAAAACAGTGGAAGATGTATTCATCAGTCCGTCCATTGATTCACTGTCTGAACTTTCTTAGTCCACCTATACAGAATATACAGTACAGCTAAATGTTTTGCATTTCTTTACTGTAATTTGGCCCATAGATCAACCATATCAAAAGCGAGGAAACACTAAATTCATACTTGCATTGCACTAGGTCAGCTGGCCGCCCCGCCCCATCAGGAACTCAGTAATACATTTCGAACCATGTAAGCCAATATTAGTGACAGAATGTTATGGTCATTATTGTCACATGTACAGATCTATTGAAATTCCTACTTGCAAAACAACATGTGACACATTACCACTCTCAGGCAACAGGATACCTTACATCGAACCTTCTGTTGCCCTTACGTGAAAAATCTCAGAGAGTATTTGTCACTAACAGACAGACAGAATAATTTATATACATTGTGATGATGTACATCATGAATTTACAGACACTCTTTAGGGAGATGATCTTTGGGTCAACTCTGTACCAGATGAAGTTTTGTTAATGAGTTGCTAGCTAGATGTAGTTTTATAGCCAAAGGTTAAGGGTGACTATTAACTCTTTATGAAAAGACTGCTAATCCTCTTTAAGTAGTCAGGGAATCTACAGCTGACTGTACATGCTTAAAAATAAAAGTGCCACAGTGATTCTTCAGAGCAATGCCATAGGGGAAACATTTTTAGTTCCCAAAAGACCCATCCACATGAAAGGCCCAGAAGGAAACGTATTTATTTAGATCCATAACATGCTCCATAGCGTAAATAACCATGAATAGATGGTAACACATTTGTGAAATACCAATGGCTCATGAGTTCAAAAGGACTCTTGCTACATAAAATATCATAGGCTAGTACAGGTTTACTTAATCTGTCAGTGTCCTGCTAGGTAGTACACTAAATGTTAAAGATTTCAGGTATTTTTTCTACATATTAGAAAGTTTTTCAAAGCACAAAGAGCCAACTTCATATGCAAAGAATGAAACGGTGCTTTGTCAAGCAATAGTTGTACAAGGAACCACACAACCCCTTAAAGAACCATAAAATGTCATTAAAGAACAGAGGCCTGTCCCAGAAATCTATACATTCAATCCAGTTCAGTTTCAAAATCGGGAGGGAGAAGTTGACCAAAATGGCGGTTACACTACAGGAGACAAAGAAGAGGGAAAGTCTTAAAAAAGCCAAATTGAAATGACCAGAAGACTTTTTTGTCTTGTTTTGTTAAAACCTGTTTTATATTGGTTATTTTACGGATTTTCAATTAAAAGAACTGCAAGTACCAGTCATCAGCATGGATGGGACAAGTACAGTAGTAAACGTACTGTGTATTATTGTGCTATTGGCATTAGGAACATAAACTTTGCATGATATCACATTAGTAAGAATAAGCTGAATTAAGGTGCAAATTTGAGTTCCTAAATACATGCATATATCCATCTTTCAACTACACTGCATATTACATTCGCAGAAGGACATGGTGGCAAATTGGTTAGATAGATAGATAGATAGATAGATAGATAGATAGATAGATAGATAGATAGATAGATAGATAGATAGATAGATAGATAGATAGATAGATAGATAGATAGATAGATAGATAGATAGATAGATAGATAGATAGATAGATAGATAGATAGATAGATAGATAGATAGATAGATCATCTGACTGCAGCTGTACATCATATCCATGTTTGTTGGTGGCATTAACCCCAAAGATGTGTGAGATGGAGCAGTGGTCTTCCATGAAATGATCCTGGGTGATTAAATGTGCCTACCATCCGAGGTTGCCTAAAGCTGTATGGATAGATTTTATCTCCCTTTGTTTCAGAAAATGGGTGAATTAATGAACATTTACAGTCCCGTGAACATTTAGTTATCATTTTGTATAAAATAGTAGTATTAAAATTTATAAATTAGTTTAAGGCTGTAGTTTAATTTAATAAAAAAATCTCTCTGTGTGCCCATCAGCTGTCATACTGTATTTATCAGAAGGTTTAGTGTGTGTGTGTGTAGAAAGACAAAAAGGGTTGGCCAGTGAGATGAATTTAAAAACATTAATCTGCTTCAAACAGAAAAACCGACAATCCTGCCAAATGTATGCAAAAAGTAGGGGAACTGCATGTCTGAGCATATACAGTACACACTGAGGTAGAGATTAAGAATGAAGCCAGTCAGTGAATCTTGCTTAACCTCATTTATTGTACTTCTCTTCAATTCTTTTTCCTTTTAAAAGTAATTCATTTTGTTATTAAACTGGTGAATACAGACATACCTTTAAGTCTTCATATTTTGTATTGATTACTGTCCTCCAGTTCCAGAGCCTCTGTACTGGTCATATTCTATGAGGAGTTTGTACTGCATCTTCTCTCCATGTCATGTGGGTTTAGCTCCAGGTTCTCTGGTTTACTCTCATGTCCAAAGCTTGATTAGGTCAGTTTCTATGAATGAATGCCTTTTAACAGAGTGCCTTACTGCCAAGGTTGGCTTCTAGGGCAAACTCCCTATGAGTAGGGACAGAAATGGATGGAGAAAAGAGTAATTTTTAGAGATCATTAATGGCTGAAAGCGAAAATAAATTGAAGTGCATTCAGAGCCATGCCCACAGGCCTACAGTGTTAAGAGAATATTGATTTTTATTTTTTTTTATTTTTTTTGGTCCCATCATTTTGACAGTGCAGCTTTTTACAAGAGATGAAACACTGTGGTTTTTCATGCAAGTTCGGAAAACAGCATACAATTAACATTGTAAAATGAGTGTGTCAAGTGATGGGCTGGCATCCTGACCAGGCTTAGTTTTGACCTTGCATCCTCTTTTGGGATAGGCTGATTCATAAAAATACAAGGGACAAACCTTTCTAGCACAATATTAGATAAAATACGTTGTCAGTGTTAAAAGCTGTTGTAAAATGCACAAAGCAGATGATGTGTTGGTAAAAATACCACTATTGGAACATTCCTGGATTAAAACTGACAGCCTTTGTCATTTTTCTCCCTTTGATCTTTCATTTTCACGGGCCACATTGTTTCATGTTGTACCACAACAAGCACCATTGTGTGAAGCACCTGGTGGAAGGTAACACAAAATAAAGATTGTAGGGACCTCCCTACAAGGGCTTCCGTTCTTTCTTTCTTTCTTTCTTTCTTTCTTTCTTTCTTTCTTTCTTTCTTTCTTTCTTTCTTTCTTTCTTTCTTTCTTTCTTTCAATACCTAAAATTTCTCTGGCCCACTGAAAGGTGACTCCAGTTGAAATGGACACCTGTAGGGGCCTGTAGACCTTCTCTGGTCTGCTTCACTTCTGTAACGGAGATCAAAGGTGTTCAAGGTGTAGCTGAACCATGCCAGTGAGCACCGAGAAAGGGAAAGGGGTCATGCTCTATGGTGCACCCTGACCCTGCAGCTCCTAGAATGTCAGGAGGTTTTCACCAGGAAAAAAAATCCTTGGGACCATCTTTTCACTGGGGAAGGTGGGGGTAAGTGGTGCTGGGGGCCTTCTAGTGCTTCTTTGATGTGACACCATATCTGCTTCTGTGTGCATTGCTAGGATGTGGCAAGTTTGTGTGCTGCCAGATTAACTCCAAACAAGTCACTCCTGCATGCTAATAGACAAATATTGTAACTGGGGCTTCATCTTTCACTAGGCGGGTGTCTTATTGAGGGATTTAAAAGCCCATTGTTCAGGGCTAATGAATGTTACCAGGAGGCTTAGACTGTTAAGAAGGTGTTTTTTGCACAGCTAAGGTAATTGTAAACAGAGTCTTAACAAATACTTATTTGATAAGGGAAAGCCATGAAAATATTTCATTTTTTCTTCCTTACAACCATTTAGGAGTTAATTCCTGATGCACTTAATGATTTTTATATGTTCTATATTCTGTATAATCTTTTAGTGTTTTACTCTGGAAATAATTTGTGTTATTCAGTTTTGTCACAATGAAGGAAGCTGCTAATGGAATTTTTGAAAACTTTGGCTCCTGCCTGTCTCCTGCACTACATGGATGCATGCCTGGGTGCTTCTACTTGTTCTCGCACATGAAGTAACAGAATGCTATGATTTTGTCAAAACGTCCTACACACTCCATCCCGATTTAGGTGACACCCCAGTGCAGGTGTCTCATTTTCATATACATTTGAATAGAAGTGCATTGAGTAACCTGCTGCACTGAAGTAATCATGCATGGTAAGTGAGCATTTAATTTCTCAACACCTCATAAGCGTTTGGTTCAAAATATCTTGCAAATTAAAATAAGAGATCTGAAACAAGCAACTCAGAAGGCATGCAGGTTGGTCTACACTGGTGATGATCACCAAGATTAACAGTGGGGACTGATCTAGTAGCAAAACAAGAACACTTTGACATAAAAAGTAATCCTTTGAACTCTATATTTTATACCTTCTTTCAGAATAAGGAATATCTCAATGCAACTTATCCATCTTTATTTCATATAACACCTTTCACAATGAACACAATCAAAAAGAAATTATTTACTCATTTAGGGCAATGCATTTTTCATTACAGGGTCAAAGGCAGTTGGAGTCAAACTTATGCTAGTAACAAGGCAGGACTTTATGCTTGTTATTATTTGACTGATGCCTTTATCCAAGGTGACTTATGACATTTGGGATACAATTGGCTACATTTCTTTTGTTTTCCCCCTGACTTTCTCAGGGTCAAACAGTGTCAGTAGCAGGATGTGAAGCGCAGGGTTTGAAGTCCAAAGCCTTAACCACTACAGCACAGTGCATGCTGGGACTGGATACACACACCCATAATTTACAGTTACAGGATATAAACTTGCATTCCAGGATAAAAAATATATGGATATGGAAAAAGGTGCTAAGTCTACACAATGAGTGACAAAGACAGGTTTTCGGAGCTGTAAATGTATCTATCTATCTATCTATCTATCTATCTATCTATCTATCTATCTATCTATCTATCTATCTATCTATCTATCTATCTATCTATCTATTATATAGTGCCTTTCATTTCTATCTATCTATCTATTGTATAGTGCCTTTCATTGCTTTCTATCTATCTATCTATCTATCTATCTATCTATCTATCTATCTATCTATCTATCTATCTATCTATCATATAGTGCCTTTCATTTCTATCAATCTATCTATCTATCTATCTATCTATCTATCTATCTATCTATCTATCTATCTATCTATCTATCTATCTATCTATCTATCTATCTATTATATAGTGCCTTTCATTTCTGTCTATCTATCTATCTATCTTACTCAGTGAGAAACAGCACCGAGTCAGTTTTTCTTTGTCATGGTGCCTCAAACACTTGGTGGCATGATGGCGCAGTGTTTAGTGCTGCTGTCCCACAACACCATTCGCTTACTGAGTGGAGCTCTCTCCACAGATTTATGGGATGTACTCTGGATACCCACATCCCAAAGACTGGCATGATAAATTGCAGCAGACTATAGGGTGTTAGTAAGTATGGCCTTCAATGAAATGGCACCCCATCTGAGGCTGTCTCCTGCAGGGACAGGCTTTCACTTTCCAACAACCTTATTCAGATTTATCAGTTTTAAACAAGGGTGTTGTACCACATTAGCCATTATGGATGTAGTGAGAAGTCAAGCAAAATGACACCTTTTATTGGCTAACTAAAATGATTACAATATGCAAGCTTTCGAGGCAACTCAGGCCCCATGGATGGATGAAGGATGACTAAACCTTAAACAGTGGTAATTATCACGAAGGACTCAGTCAAACTTGATTTTAGGTATCATCTTAAATAGTGAGTCCTGTCCTAAAACACTTTATTAGTCTCCTGTATGGTGTATTTTGTTAAAGACTTATCACTCACTGCTCAGTCAGTCTTTACCTTGCGATTTAAACAGTTTACACTTTCACAAAGCAAACATCCATCTATCCTTCCATTTTTCCATCTGTATATTCCGCTTAGTGTTGCAGATTGATGTTGCTTATTCAGGCATCACAGGGCACAAGTCAAGAAACAGCCCTGGAGGTGGCACAATTACATGAAAGGGAGCACACACCTAGCAAATTTACAGTTATGATTTAAACTAGCACATTTTTTAGCATGTCAATTAATCAGTCTTGATTTTATATAAGTTTATAGGGTCTTTTTGCCCATAAAGAGTACAGTGAAATTCTTAACTTTCAAGTGCAAGACAACATGTAACATGTCGCCACACTCCGTCCCTATGGTTAGTGATTAGAGCCACATTACCCTGAAACCAAAGTGTTTCCTTAAAATATTAGTCAGCATTTGTGATTTTCTTGCACAGCTCCTGTTACCTTCATGTAGGATCTTTCCCCATGTTAACACAAAGCCTTTAATCATTATAAAATTCATAAAGCACCCTCCTGCATAGTGGGGTGTTCTGCTGCTTCATTCTACTGGATTTAAAAACCCATATGTGATCACTGGCCGTGTGCATTTTGCATACATCTAAGTGGGCTTTCCTCCCACATCCCCACACACATACAGATTCCAGATTGCCCTGTGTGACTGTAGCTTTGTGTATCTGGGCCCGGCCACACATTCGCACCCAGTTTAGGGCTTTTTCTGCATTGAACACCATTTTGGCAGATTAGGACTAGGCAGGCTTGAGAATGTTATATTAACTTTAATGGTGAACACTGTAAAAAGCAATTTCTTTGTCTTTTAATGTTATTCCTTTGTTATTGTCAAGTCAGTCTTTATTTTACGGAGGCATGTGTATTACAAAATAATATTTGCCAGACACCCATATCTAGGATGACTTATAAGTTTAGATTACTATATAGTTTCTCTATTTAGCCTACTTTAGAGAATTTTGGCATGTTGCATCAATTGACTACTTTAAAATTGCAAAATAAACTTTGATATAAATAATTAAAGTTAGTGATTATATTGTCTGTGTTTTATTTATTTCTAAAACTTCTCATAAATGAAAAAGCTGATAAATGAAGGAGAACCCCTCTGACCTGTAAACCCTTAAATTAATTGGAAGTTGCAAACAATATCAAAATTATTTAATAAAGAAGCATTTTAAGACGGGAATGGTGGAGTAGTCAATACAAATCAGCACGTATTGCAAATCATTAGAAAAGTATGATGTGGACTCCATAAGAACACTGTATGTCACTTTATTGAGGACTAGACAAAGAGCCCGTTTCGACAACGTAAGATGAAACGGGCACGAGTTTGTGTCAGCAGTGTATGAAGAACAAATGATAAGTAATAAAGAAGTTGTTTTGTAATGATTGTACTCGGCTTTACTCATTACTGTACAGGCTTGTACTGTTAGTTGATGAATTTTCCAGGCCTATAGTATAATATTGAATGATGAATGTTCCAGTACAATATGGAATAGTAATAAGTATAAGCACCACAAACCTGATATAGGTGTATTGAATGAATGCGTAATTGAATCAGAATGCGTAATTAGGCCTCAAGCTGTAGTCGAAATCGCCTTTCAGGCCTCTAGAGCTTTAATCGAAGTCGCCTTTCTTTTTGAATTTTTGCGGCCGTAAATCCGGTGCCTGCCATGATGTTGGGGTTGGATGTCGGTCTCATAAGGTTTTTCGGGCAGGCGACTGCGCATTCGGCTTTGGACGTGTGCAGAAGGCGAGTGCGCATTCGGCTTCGGACAGACGTGAGTGAGTGAGTGAGGAGTCAGGTGGATTATGTATTAAGATAGGTAGTTATACTCATTAATCATAGCGCCACAGAGTGCTGAAGCACATGCAAGAAAGAATTTCACTGCACTCGGTACAAGTGACAATAATGACACCTGTAATTGTTTGCATGATTTTTTTTTAAGGTTGCGGCATTAGTGACTTGGTCAGGGTCACATAGTGTGCTGGAGACAGCAATTGAACCAGCAGCGTGGGAGTTCAAAAGTCTAATGTTGTAGCCACTGCCTTGCAAAAATATTAAGACAACAGCCAGTCATCTTTCTATAGCTCCATTCCAAGTAAAACCCATGATGATACAATCAGAGCATCTACACGTCACCATAGTAGATGAACCAAGTAGATGTTACAAGTGCAAAAGCACTCAGCGTTAATAATCTTGAACACAGTACATGAATGCTTGCATTTACAATGACATCTTAACTGCAGACTGATTCCTAATTTGTTAAGCCTGACCTATCAACACTTGATGCCGGAGTTGGTTAGGGTGGACTGCTGCAGATGTCCAATGAGTGCAGCAGGAGTGAGCTGGCACATTTTGCACCACTTGTTGTTTTAAATGTTGACCTCATTTTCTCCAAACCATTAATGATCCCCAGCAGTTGTCACATCTATTAGTTGTTCACCTCATGTCCCTCCTTTAGTTTGTGTGAACTTTTATCCCCTGAGGTGGTGCAGTAACACCATTTAAAATATGCAATTAAAAAAAGTGCCACTTAGAAAGTGAGAAGTGACAAGAGCAACTATGTATTCAATGAGTGCTGAATGGCTGCCACTGCTGACTGTTTACATTGTTACAGCATGTGTATTAAGGAGAGCAGCATTCTGGGCACTATCAGAGAATCCTTTTAAATGGGATGCATCAACAAATCTGGTCAATCAGTTTTTTGTATTTTAAAGAGCTTCCCATCATGAATTATTCCCCAAACGGTTGGACATTTGTTTATACTGCTGGGGAAAATTACATTAAAACAGAAGTAAATAAAGTTTTTAAGTATTTACTTTAAATGTTAGAAGCAAGGTGCAGCAGGGCTTAGCTCTGCTGCCCATAACTCTATTGTCCTGGGTTCAAAACTGGTTGCTGTCAGTGTGAAACGTGCACATTCTCCTTGTGTAGGTTTAATCCTGTGTACTCCGGTTTTCCCAAAGAGGTACAGGTTAGGTTAACTAGTAACTCTAATTTCTTTGAATTTCAATTCATTCTTATTCTTTATTCTTTTTTCTATAGCTGCGGGTTGAGTCTTCACAACGAGTTACTGAGGTTGCACCATCTGTGTGTCGTACACAACAGGTTAAGAATGTTGGATCACGCAAAGCACTAAACAAAATTATATTTGCATAGAATAGACTCCAGATATGCAGTATGATTATACAGTATGATTAGCAAAAAAACAGTGAAATTCCCAGGAAAATATTACTAGCTGATAATTTCAACAAGCAGGGCTCTCTCCCACCATTATCATCTAATGAACCATAAAAAAGATATATGAAATAAACTATGTACAGCATCTTTTTTGCGTGAATAATTGTCTGTAGAGTATTAAAATAATGTTAGAAATTATGTTTTGGCTGTAGTCAGAATAATTGACACCAACAGGGATGTTAAATTGGCCGAGGAATTAATCCCTTTAGGAAATGTGATTTGTAATGCAAGAAGAGTTGATTTAATATTAGTAAATTATTTGTGTGTTTTGTTTGGGGGAGGCAGCTGGTGGTTGGGGGGTTGGGAGGGCAGTAAGAGCCCATGACCTTATCTAAACACAATCTTTCCAAAGAAGCAGTTTGCTTTCCTTAGGGGTAAGGTGGGAATAGCTCAATTATCCTACTTTTACATGTTAATGAATATGGCTTTCAGGGCAGTGACTCTTTTCACCAGTCTCGGCACCTTGATTATGCGGAAGTCCTTTGTGCCTTGTTCTGCACGGTATGGCTCTGTCTACACTCAAGTGGTGGTCTCAATGGCAGAAGAGTTAATCCGTCTTCCGACAGCAGGCCTTGGCTTCAGTAGCCCAGCAGGGGATTGTGCTGCCCTGTAATTAGCAGGCCCATCAAACCTGCTGTTTGGCACAAAATGAAATTCTGCCGTCTTCTCCTGCCCTTTTTTTGCTTTGTTTTGATGCCTGTTGTTGGATGAAAGAGAAGGTTTTCACTGCCACTCCAGCAGCAACAGTTGGCAGAGATACTTGGTTGTTGGCCAAAATCCAGCATTCCTTGAGTGAATGTGTGGACGTCGTGTCACCGGTTGTCTTGCATTGCTATAGATGTTAGGGTAATGGGAACTAGGCTTTTACTGTGTACGACAGCTCACCTTTTTGATTTCACTAACACTGATTCAAGGCACTTCTGTGTCTTTTTCTATCTGCTTACAAAATCATTCCCTGAGGTTTACTCCTCACTGATATTAGTAGCTTATTTTCTTCACATCTATCTATCTATCTATCTATCTATCTATCTATCTATCTATCTATCTATCTATCTATCTATCTATCTATCTATCTATCTATCTATCTATCTATCTGCAGTATATATGGTTAGTATGTGCCACAGTGGTTGGCGTGGCTGGCCAACAGTGACAAGAGGCCTGCTCAAACACCAGCCTATCACAGTCTGTGTGGAGATGACACATTCTTCCTGTATGTGAGTGTTACTAATGGTAATCATACCCTTTTATAAAGAGATTCAACGCACATCAAAGTCTAAGGGACAATATAGATGGATCAGAAGCTGCAGAATCGTGTCTCTATGGATATTAATTAATCTGCAGCAAAAGTTAATAAATATTTATTTCTGTGAACATTGACTTTTCGCAAAAGTACTCTGGAATGTTGGGTTCCATGAAAAGCCATCTATTTTCTAAACTTACTTATTTACAGGTGCTTGTCATAAAATTAGAATATCATGACAAAGTTGATTTATTTCAGTAATTCCATTCAAAAAGTAAAACTTGTATATTAGATTCATTCATTACACACAGACCGATGTATTTCAAATGTTTATTTCTTTTAATGTTGATGATTATAACTAACAACTAATGAAAGTCCCAAATTCAGTATCTCGGAAAATTAGAATATCAATTAAGACCAATGCAAAAAAGGATTTTTAGAAATGTTGGCCAACTGAAAGGTATGAACATGAAAAGTATGAGCATGTACAGCACTCAATATTTAGTTGGGGCTCCTTTGGCCTGGATTACTGCAGCAATGCGGCGTGGCATGGAGTCGATCAGTCTGGCACTGCTCAGGTGTCATGAGAGCCCATGTTGCTCTGATAGTGGCCTTCAGCTCTTCTGAATTGTTGGGTCTGGCATATTGCATCTTCCTCTTCACAATACCCCATAGATTTTCTATGGGGTTAAGGTCAGGCGAGTTTGCTGGCCAATCAAGAACAGGGATACCATGGTCCTTAAACCAGGTACTGGTAGCTTTGGCACTGTGTGCAGGTGCCAGGTCCTGTTGGAAAATGAAATCTGCATCTCCATAAAGTTCATCACCAGCAGGAAGCATGAAGTGCTCTAAAACTTCCTGGTAGATGGCTGCGTTGACCTTGGACCTCAGAAAACACAATGGGCCAACACCAGCAGATGACATGGCACCCCAAATCATCACTGACTGTGGAAACTTTACACTGGACCTCACGCAACGTGGATTCTGTGCCTCTCCTCTCTTCCTCCAGACTCTGGGACCTTGATTTCCAAAGGAAATGCAAAATTTTCTTTCATCAGAGAACATAACTTTGGACCACTCAGCAGCAGTCCAGTCCTTTTTGTCTTTAGCCCAGGCGAGACGCTTCTGACGCTGTCTCTTGTTCAAGAGTGGCTTGACACAAGGAATGCGACAGCTGAAACCCATGTCTTGCATATGTCTGTGCGTGGTGGTTCTTGAAGCACTGACTCCAGCTGCAGTCCACTCTTTGTGAATCTCCCCCACATTTTTGAATGGGTTTTGTTTCACAATCCTTTCCAGGGTGCGGTTATCCCTATTGCTTGTACACTTTTTTCTACCACATCTTGTCCTTCCCTTCGCCTCTCTATTAATGTGCTTGGACACAGAGCTCTGTGAACAGCCAGCCTCTTTAGCAATGACCTTTTGTGTCTTGCCCTCCTTGTGCAAGGTGTCAATGGTTGTCTTTTGAACAACTGTCAAGTCAGTAGTCTTCCCCATGATTGTGTAGCCTACAGAACTAGACTGAGAGACCATTTAAAGGCTTTTGCAGGTGTTTTGAGTTAATTAGCTGATTAGAGTGTGGCACCAGGTGTCTTCAATATTGAACCTTTTCACAATATTCTAATTTTCCGAGATACTGAATTTGGGACTTTCATTAGTTGTCAGTTATAATCATCAACATTAAAAGAAATAAACATTTGAAATACATCAGTCTGTGTGTAATGAATGAATCTAATATACAAGTTTCACTTTTTGAATGGAATTACTGAAATAAATCAACTTTGTCATGATATTCTAATTTTATGACCAGCACCTGTATAATGTCATGGGTGGTTGGAGTCCATTCTAATAGCACTGGGTTAAAGGCCATCAAGGCTGTCCATCACAAGGCACACTCACACTCTCGGGTCTTACAGGGCTAATTTACTCATTAATTTACTGTGTAAAATCAAGGAGGAAAACTGGGGTATCTGTACTTGCAAACTCTACCCAGGCTATGACTGAGGACGCCATAAAAAGCTATGTAAAATATTATGTGAAAAGTTTTGTTTATAATTCCATTATTGTTAAGGGGTTCCAAAGCTAAATTGTAGTCCTTTGTTACAGTTTACATTGTTTGAACTCCTGTTTAAAAGCTCATTCCTTGCTCAAAATCTGACTTAGGAATGGTTGTTACCTTAACTGAAAAGGACATACAATAAATGTACTGTCTTACTTCCTGCACTAATGTGTTTGTGTGTGTAACATAAAGGTAATCTGTTCTTCACGTTTTTTTTTTCTAAACTGCCCAGTGGCAGCTCAAAATATATTAATTATTTGAACATGTGATTCTATCAAGATATTACTAATCCCCAAATAAAAAGAATGAAAACAACAAAGTAGACAAGAACTGTTCCTAACCTGTTTTCACAAAAATATGGCAAGACCTGACAGCCCCCTCAATTACTTAAGGGTTACCGAGCATCACCCTGTAGCTGAGGGAGAAACCAGAATGCCGTAAATCCATCTTGAGCTCTGGTAGCCGCAGCTTTAATCTTCACCCACAGACACATGAAAAGTTTTAAATGATTTTACTTATCCTTTGGTGGGGGCGGAGGGGGGGGGCATTCTGTCTGAGAGGATATAATTCATTAGCCTGCTTTAACCAAATGAAAAGACAATCTAAGCACCGTATCATTTCTAACAGTTTATAGCACTTTGATTAATTCTTTGGTCTTGTAACCTCCTGAAAAGTTGGACTTTAAACCATTTTGACTAAATCTTGTAGCAGAATTGTATGCCCAGATTTTCAAGGGATTTTGGATTCCCCCAAAGCAAACCACAGACATTTAAGCAGATGTCACTTCAGCCATAATGCTAATTTAAATAGGGTTTGCAAGCCACCTATTTCTTAACAAGGGTTTTACAGTTTATCAAGGTTGAGATTTGAAATGGGAAACAATACATAAATAATGTAGAGTGCTGAACATTATGACAGATACTATATGAAATAAAGATGTGGTATAGACATTCGTGTATGTACATATATGTTCTGCACTGAACTGCGCTGAACTGGTGTCTCCTTCAAAGGGTAAGATGTTTGAAAGTGGATAGAGAAAATGGTATATACTGTGTTCTATATTATTCTACATATAGAATATAGATAGATTTAAAATACTTAATATACTGTAGTCTCAGTTAGATAGATAGATAGATAGATAGATAGATAGATAGATAGATAGATAGATAGATAGATAGATAGATAGATGTGGATTTTTATTTTGATTCACCTCACTTCCAGGTGGTCTTATCTATTCGACACTATTTGTATTTTTTATTTATTGAGATATTGAGGTTATTAAAATTTGTAACCTTTTAATATTAATGAACAGGAATTGTTTTAGATAGATAGATAGATAGATAGATAGATAGATAGATAGATAGATAGATAGATAGATAGATAGATAGATAGATAGATAGATACTATTATAAAGTATTTGGTGTTTTACAGCCTTGTATTTGTGAATCAGTATAAATGTGTGTGTTGAGTTTGTCTTCTCAGCAGAGCAACATAATATATATGTCTATATACAGTGTCTATTTATATATATAATTATATACAGTATACATAATTTATTACAGGCTACTGACCCATCGATTTTCTAACCTGCTTATATAGTTAACAACTGTAAGGGCTGTGTCTCATGTATCATAAATCATTTATTCATTCATTTATTTATTTATCTATCTATCTATCTATCTATCTGTCACTGTGAATTCTGTTTAGCTGTACACTCCAGTAAGGAAAAAATAAAAATTTAGTTTAAAACTGTGAGAAAACAAAAACTCACTTAGCTGAATGAAGTGCTGAAGGCTTGTGGGTTGACATATTATGAATAGAAGGTCAAAGTTTTAGAACAACACTGATTCTCGACCTAAAGACCGCTGGGTGATATGTACATCCTAAACAGATAGGAGCGGGAAAGTATTTTCTGTATTGTTAAAGCAAGAAGTGGCAGTTCAACGCCCCATTCTGTTGTCTCTGTGGGGCTCGGGCGTGACAATATTTGAAAATGCTGTTAGCACTGAAGGTGTTCGTTTATATGAACTGACCCTGGAAATCCAACAGGGTCAGCGCTTCCTTTTTTTAAGCACTACAGGGAACTCAATAGATAGAATGTAATAACAGGAAGGGAATTGAGTGACTAGAACTTGGAGGCCTTGTTCTTGTCTCAGAGCTGCTTGGAGCAGGTGGGATGCAATTCAGACACTTTCCAAAATCAGGCAGTAAATGTTGCTCATCTGAAATAGAACAAGAATTACCGCAGGCCAAGAAGTGCTGCTTTAATGGAAGACAGCATGTTTTCACATTTGTGCCGTCTACCACAAAGTACAAAAAAAAAATACAATAACAACATTCAAGTTAGGCTTAAAGGCAGGACAGTCCCAAAAGTTTTATGTTTGTCAGTTATCTCTTGTTTACATATATATATTTTCATTTTTATTCTTTTTAATCATTATTCTTGGCTTTGTAGTTGGCACTTGGCACTGAATAGTAGCCCTCAAATAAGATGGCAGGAGGTGTACACAACATGGTTCAATATTTAATAAACAAAAAAACTTGCCTCTGGTAAGCCCAGCTACTGAGGGAGATAAAGTGAAAGAGAGGAAAGTTTAGATCTCTGACCAAAACTGTTGTAAATGTACTTTGAAGTTTAAACACACCAAAATTCCTGTGGGCAATGACATTTTGGATAGGGCATGAACTAAAATGCTAACGTATTATCCAAAATAAATGCAAATGATGTTGGAAGGTCTAAGCTACTTTCATGCAAATAATAAGAAAAAGCAGAAATTTGTAAACTTCTTTAGATAGATAAGAGTGTCTTTGAAAGAAAATATAAGTTTCATACAGCAAAACAATAACACGTAATTAACAAAAAATAAGGCAAAATGAATTGGATTGAATTTTAAATATGTATGGATTCAGCACACATTGAATATATGGGAAATAGTTCAATGGTAAAACAAAAAAATAATTAGATTGCATCAAACAATCAAACCCATTTGTTTGATTGCATTGCTTCAGGGCTTATCACAAACTCTTAAAAATAAAGGTGCCAGAGTGGTTCTGAAGAGCGATACCATAGGGAAAATTACCTTTTTATTTTACTCCCCTGTTAGCAATAGCAAACCACTAAAGCAATAAAATTGCTAGGTGTGATCCTACTTCCCCAAAAGACCCACCCACATGAAGGTTCCAGAAAGAACCCATATTTATTTAGATCCGTAACAGGCCCCATACAGTAAATAGCCATGAATAGATGGAAACATATCTGTGAAATACCAATGGGTCATGATTTTCAAAGAACTCTTGCTACATACTGTACAAATATAACACAGGCTAACTTTAGGTTTTCTGAATCTTTAAGTGTCCAGCTATAGGTAGTCTACCACACATTAAAAACTTCAGGTTTCTTCTACATATTAGGAAATTTTTCAAAGCTCAAGAAAGCAACTTCATATGCAGAGAACACTTCCCAGAACAAAGTGGTATTTTGTTAAGCAATAGTTCTACAAGGAATCATACAGCCCAGTAAAGAACCATAAAATGCCATTAAAAAACATTATTTTTATGAGTGTAGGAACAGGTAGTGTAGTGCAGGAACCAAGTCTGGATGGGGCACCACTCCACTGCAGCACACTCGCGAACCACCAAGCTCACTCACAGACGTCCATTAGTCAGCGCATCTTTAGGATGTGTAAGGTGAGCTCGGCTGTAACTTTGCTTGTCCCAAAAGTCAAGGAAGGTTTGCAGTGTGGAGATTTGGAATGCTTTAATGGAAATTTTTGTTTTCTTCAAGACTGTTATTAATAGGACAAGTCTATTGTTAAACTGACCTTCTGTTCATACAACTTTGATTACACTTGAGGCAAATACATTAACCTCTGTGATAATGATTATTTCAATAGAATTCTGTGTTTGTGTATGTTTATATTGTGACAAAACACCATTATATAAAACTTAATACAACTTACAAAAATCTGAAAAATACATTAAGTGTACATTTAAAAATGATTGCACATTCTTGGTAAAAATATGCCATTCATGACATGTACGAATAACTAAATCATAAACATAAAAAATACGGAGGTGGTCCAGCTGTGCAGTGTTTAGTACTGCCGCCTCACAGATCCAGCGCCCTGTGTTGGAAAGACACACCTCATCATTCTATCCATGGAGTCTGCATATCCTCACTATGTCTTTAAACCTCCAACAGTTTGAATTCCGTGTTCCGTGAGAACCCTAACTACAAAGAGGACTATTTCATTTATGTTAGGTAGAATGCCCAAAGGGGACTGGGCGGTCTCGTGGCCTGGAACCCCTACAGATTTTATTTTTTTCTCCAGCCTTCTGGAGTTTTTTTTTGTTTTTTCTGTCCACCCTGGCCATCGGACCTTACTCCTTTTTATGTTAACTAAGGTTGTCTTATTTTAATTTCTTATTTTGTCTCCTATTTTTCTTTTCTTCATTATGTAAAGCACTTTGAGCTACTTTTTGTATGAAAATGTGCTATATAAATAAATGTTGTTGTTGTTGTTGTTGAATATGTGTGTTATTGATTCTAAAATAGCCCCATGGGGGCTGCTCATACAGTATTAGATTTTTAATTCAAAAAATAACCATTAGAAAAGTATTTTTATCAGTAGTTAAAATATTGTAAACATTAGAAGAAAAGCACATATAAAAAAGCATGTTCACAATGAAAAATATACTGGAAAAAACACCTAGAAAAAAAAAATGATGAATTCAATATATATACATAATCTGAAAGATATCAGCTAAATAAAAAAAAGAGTTTTTGAGTAGGATCACATGTAGCAATTTTATTGCTTTAATGATTTGCTTATTGCTGACAGGGGAGTAAATGAAAAAGGTAATACTTAGAAAGAGTGCAAACTAACATCCATAACTTTCAGAAATATCAGCACTAGAAAGGTGAAAAACAAAAATAAAAAGACATGCAATAGTGTTTTCATGTATGCTCAGTGGTTTAAACAATCCATATCCAATTCAGCTCCAGCCGATTGGCTTACTCTAATTTTCATAAACTCGAGAACACACCTCAGCACACACATAAATGAGTTCTCATTGAGATTATAGAACAGGTGCCTTTCATTTCTCTGCAACAAAAAGTATAACAAAATTAAATGCTTATCAGGCTGTTCATTTACTTGACAGTATATCTATTTAATTACCAGACCATATCACATGTATTGTATATTTTACATCTTTGTATGTTTATATATTAAAATAACACTAAAGCAGTGTATAATAGAGTGAGCAAAAACAATGAGTTCAGCAGGCCACTATGATATTTCTGTAAATCATGGATGGCACTCAAAATCTACCTTCACTTTTATCTATTCACATATCTATGCTGCCAAAAGTTACAACAAGCTGAAGGCATACAAGTCCTGATGAGTATTGAAACTAAAAGCAAATTTCAGCATATATTGTTCATGTGGTTAGTATAGTAAATATATATTTTTATATACATTGTCTTTAAAGCTGGTTATCTACAGAATAAAACATTAGAATAAACACAAATAAACATCAATCAAATAAAAAGTAACAAGAATTTCTTCTGTTTTCCAAAAAACGTATTCATATCTTGTCAGATGGCTAGAACCCACAGGTCTGACTCCCAGACCTCTCCTCGGGGCACCCCAGCTGTTCGGTGTATTTGTTAAATTCCACCAACAGCACACCTGATTCAAATTAATGACGCAGTGATCGGCCGAACCAGGTGTGCTAGTGGTGCAATTTAAGAAATAAATGAGCGTAGTGGATGATAGCCACATACTGTATACTGGAATTCCATGAAGAGAGGTATGGAAATAGTTACGCCTTCTTTGACAAACATAACATCAGAGTTTTTTAATCAACAAGGCTATAGTTGGTGAGCAATGGCACATTCAACCAGATTTTCAAGATGTGGTATTCAACATGTCATAAAGAAATTTGAAGAAAAACAAGGAAATTCATTGAAGTGCTTGCTAAGTACTTGGCAAACCAAGAAATCTGAAAAGAAATAGTTGTAGGTTGTCTAGTTTAGGCAGCAAACTGAAGTATTAGACTGCAGTAGGTGAAAAAAATCATAAACCTCTGTGTGGAAAACCACATTGTGGCGAGTCCAAATTTGAAATTTTTGATACTCAGATATCTTCTTATGTCATAAGAAGAATTTCAATATTTGGTGGAAACTATCGCATGGTCTGAGAGTGCAGTGCACTTTCAGCCAAATGTACAGTAGAAGATCTACTCATAACTAATGAAATTATGATTGATGAGAAATAGAAAAAGATTTTAATTCATCGTGCTATACTGTCATAAAAATAATGCACTGTCAAAAACTTCATCATTCAGCACGATGATGACCACAAACAACTGCAACCACAATTAAGACCAACTTAGAGCAGAAGTCTGCTGATGGAAGATTAACAGTATTTCATTGGTCACCTCAGAGCCCTAAACTTTATATAAATAAGGCTATTTTGGATTCATTTAGATGAGGAAAAGAACAAAAAGAACACAAAACAGAAGAAGAGTTATGGCAAATCTTGCAAGAAGGTAGGAAGAATTTATTACAGGACTACTTAAAAACTTATACAGCAGGGTCCCAAAACAATTTGGTTACTTATTTCAGATTTCAACTTTATGTCATTTTGGAGAATCTAGGTAAATAGAATCAGCAACCTTGTTGGGCTACTGGCATATATTCATCAAAATTGTTATATAAATTTATACAGTACATACATATACACCACCAGTCAAAAGTTTTAGAACACCTCAGTTTTTTCAGTTTTTTATGGCATGCATGTAGTTTAATGTCTTGATGTTTCATGAAATGAAGGCATAGAAAGAATAAACAATGGCAAGGAACCATTAAGTGTACAAAATGTTCTTCAAATTTTTGATTCATCAAAGTAGCCACCTTTTGCTGATATATCAGCTAAACACACACATGGAAATCAAATATTGTTCAGAAAGATCTTCCCAACACTGTTGCAGAAATTCCCATAAATGTGTTGCACTCGTAGTTTGCTTTCCTTTCACCCTTCTCTCCAGTTTATCCCAAAATAACTCAATGGGGTTTAAGTCTGGAGACTGTGCTGACCATTCCATGTTTTGAAGTGTATTTTTTTTTCTTTTCTTTTAACATACTTCTGACATAGCCTGGAGGTATGATTTGGGTCATTGTCTTGCTGCAGAATGAACCCCTGACCTACCAGATACAGACCAAAAGATTGGTGCTGCAAAATGCTGTGGTAACTTGTTTGATTCAGAATGCTATGTCACTCTATGCAAGTCACCAATTCTGCTTCCAGCAAAAGAACCCCAGACCATCATACTACCACTTCCATGTTTGACAGCTGGTGTCACATACTGAGGAAACATCCATCCATCCATCCATCCATTATCCAACCTGCTAAATCCTAACTACAGGGTCACGGGGGTCTGCTGGAGCCAATCCCAGCCAACACAGGGCGCAAGGCAGGAAACAAACCTGGGCAGGGCGCCAGCCCACCGCAGCTGAGGAAACATTCCTTTCACCAACTCAATGGCATGCTAACAGTGATTTTTTTTTTTTTGCAATTTCTCTTGAAGAAAAGCCTACACTTCTAAGGATAATAAATGCTCTGTCACATTTCATTTGTTAATTGCAGCTTTCTTGCCCTTATCATAGAATGTATAACTTTCTACAGTGTAATATTGTCCAAATAGTACTTCACAGGGAGTAGTGACATCGTCTGTTCCAACTCTGCTTTAAGACAGACTTTTTAAGTAATCAAAAGAAGTTGGGACACCTGTGCAAATTGTTTGCTTCAAGGTGTAATTTACTTTAACTGCTGCAGATCATCTGTAGGTGGTAATCTATTAGTTATTCCCTGACAGAAGGCCCATTTGTAATATTGGGAAATGTCCTTTTTTTCAGTTTTTGCTAACTTCAATTTTAAACCTCTGGCAATTTACTGCTTACCTATTCACCATATTAGGTCATTAACATTAAATTTGAAGAAAAACTGGAGACACTGAGATGTTTTAAAACTTGTATATAAACACAGGGGTGTGTGTGTGTGGGGGTGTGTGTGTGTGGGTGTGTGTGTGTGTTCCCTGCGATGGTCAGGTGCCCTGTCCACCGTTTGTTCCTGTGCTAGCTGGGATGGGCTCCAGCCTAACACGATCCTGATCTGAATTAGATGGGTAAGAAAATGAAAAAATTAGATAAATACAACAGTTAGGGCTACTGCCTCACAAATCTAAAACAGTGTACTGTTTACTGTGCATCTTGTCAGTATGCGCCATACAATATTTTCACATTCTCCCAGTGACTGTGTGCATTTTCTAGGATTATTCAGTTTCCCTTCCACATCCAAAGAAATGCATATTAAGTTAACTGATGATTCTAGTCTGGCCCAATTTCAATAAGTGTGAACGGACTCTATGTCGGACTTGCCTCCACCAAGGGTTGTTTGTGGCCTTGCACCAGATGTTTCCAGGATGTTCTACAGCTCCTCAAATTAAGTAGGTTTCACAGTGTTATGTTATGTCATAGCACGGTACATCATGTATTGTCTGTTTAAAATTATCTATCTGCCCTTTTTGCATTAAGGTTTTTGTAGATAAAGTATCAGGTATACACAATGAAGAGCAAGCTACATGCACTCACGTAAGTGCTTCTTATACAGTATAAATAAATGTTTGTGTTTAGGGAAAGCATTTTATATACACCCTCTTGTAAAATGGCGCTTTTTAGCATTTTTTATTATTAAATGTGCCTTCTTGGTTGTAACAGGCATTTGACTTTTTTTGGGATGCTTCACCAACACGTAAGGTTAGTTAATGACATAATTATGTTCCATTTGTTTTACTATTTCATGACAATTGAATATATTGTAATTATCAAGTTGACTGAAACTGCATTTGTCTCTCATCCTAACAGACACAATTTATAAGAAAAAAGCATTCATTGATAAATAATAATAATAATAATAATAATTTTTATTTTATCTTCCTAGTAAGTGGGTAGAAACTTTCAAACAGAGCTCCAAATTGTCATTAACAGGTGTTGTCTTTTTAAACATTTTGTTGATTAATAATGCATGTGCAATCACCGGTATTCTTAAGAATTGTCAGGGCCTTTGACTAAAGCCCCCTCACTCCCAGCCCCCCCCCCCCCCCCCCCCCCCTTCTTCCTCCAGTGCATGTGTCCCGGGCTCCCTGCAGGGCATGACCTGCTCGTACTCCGACTGCTGTGGCCCACTGCCTGTTGCTTGGTATTTTGAGTTTGAGTGGGCTATTTATATCCAGCTTCACTGTTAAACAAAGACTGCCAGCGCCCCAAAGCTACACAACTGTCTGTTTTCAGAGCTATGATGGATAGCTAGACAGGTTAATTCTGCTGAGGCCTGAACTCGAGGTCAATGGCCAAGATGGTGTTTTATTTCCATGTATTTGTTTGTTTATGTGTTTACTCTGCCTTATTGTAAATGTAATTTTACCTTAGATAGCCTTTAAACTTGCATATTTCAATTTATTATAGTGTTTGTTTATATGTACACTAATTGTACTAATTATGCTAGAAGATATGATCCTTTAACCCATTTCCTGAAAGCACTTAATTCAACACATGGGTGAGCGTATAGAAGGCATGATGAGAAATAGAAATAATACAACTAACAAACACTTGCAGCGATCTTGTTTCTTGTTTTGTTTTTACAGCGCACAGGCAGACCGGTGTTTCTTTTAAAGTGCAGTAATAAGTACAGTTATTCCATTCTACACCTGGGCTTGAAAAGAATGACCTGGGTCTTTTTGCACCTCCGCGTGAATGAAATCCAAATAGATCTTTGTGTTTGTTTTAATTCTAGATACTGTCTCTTCAGATGTCAGTTAGGGCAGAGCACTTATGAAATGCATTAATGGATGGATGACAATGCATCACTGCATTTTAATTAAAGTCTTTTTTGTCTATTGATCTATGAGATCCCTTGTCTCCCACCATACTGTATTTGTTTTTGTCTTTCAAATGGGTTTCGGTTAATTCAACAGCACAGCAGATACTTGTCACTTAATGGCTTCTCGTACATAAACTGGAACTGCATGGAAGTGAAATTTTATCATCAAGTGAGGACATTTTGTGTGACACATTTTTGACAAGCACTGATACATTAAATCAAACTGAAAGACAAACCCGTGGTACAGACAGACAGTGTAAGGAAGGTGGTCTCTTTATTTGGTTCTTTCATTACAAGAAAATGTTATAATGTAGTATAATTGTGCATCTGTGAATTTCAACTACAGTAAAACGTTACTTTGTTGAAATATCACTTTTTTGTTTTTGATATATACAAGATTGTTACTGGTTTATTCAAATGGCAGCCTAACACTTTGTGTAATCCCATGCAGTGCTATGAGTCTGACAACTGCATGCATCAATTTTGTGAATGCAGTCGATGCCTTACCAGGTTCTTTGAGCCTACCATAGCAGCACTAAGCACAAGGCAAATGTCAACTCTGAAAAGAACACCAGCAAAAAACACACTTTTTTATAATCCCATATAGGATTAATTAATGAAAATGTCATGCTAAAAATTAAAAGGGAAAGTTCAAACAGAATTAAAGAAAACTTTTTTTTTATTTACTGTGAGATACAGTATATGGGATAACATCACCAACCAGAACATCCATCCATTTGCCAACCCGCTGAATCCAAACACAGGGTCACGGGGGTCTGCTGGAGCCAATCCCAGCCATCACAGGGCACAAGGCAGGAACTAATCCCAGGCAGGGTGCCAACCCACCGCAGGACACACACAAACACACCAAGCACACACTAGGGCCAATTTAGAATCGCCAATGCACCTAACCTGCATGTCTTTGGACTGTGGGAGGAAACCGGAGCACCTGGAGGAAACCCACGCAGACACAGGGAGAACATGCAAACTCCATGCAGGGAGGACCCGGGAAGCGAACCCAGGTCCCCAGGTCTCCCAACTGCGAGGCAGCAGCGCTACCCACTGCGCCACCGTGCCGCCCCAACCAGAACACAACAAGTAGTATTATGAAAAATATATGCACATAAAAATGTGAATTGATGACTATCAAAAATGGTTAATTTCATTAAACAAGACTGCTAAAAATAATCCCAAACTGCCATACCAATCCCAAAAATGTCAAATTCATCTGCACATCCTGTTTCTGACATTATTTGCACTAAACCAGCGGTTCTCAAACTGTGGGGTGCGCCCCCGAAGTAACAAAAAAGGGGGCGCAAATGTTGCCATATATGGCGTAATTTCGCTGTTCGTATGGAAATTCTAAACTTGTAGCGGTGTATCGGCAGCAAAAACTATAGGAATAAATTTTATTATGGTTTCAAAAAAACGTTAGGGGGGGGCGCGATTAAAACTGTTATGAAAACGCGGGTTGCAAATACTTAAAGGTTGAGAAACGCTACACTAAACATGTACTTTATAGTGGAATTAACATAAAACCACTGTCTGAAGTTACCGTACATAACAAGGTCACTTCTTCAAACTGGCGCTTTTAAAAAACTAATTCTTTACAAAAGACAATGCGTGAAATAGTAAAACAAAACATGAAACAAACCACCTTATTAGGCAACTCATTTAGGGCAAGCTTTTATTTTTAGTACAATATAATTTCAGTCATACTGGACTTAGAATAATAGTGGTTCACAGCACAAAAAAGTGTAAATTCTAATATTGTGCTCGGTTTTTGTTAAATCACATTCTCACAGTTATTATGATCATTATTATTAGCTGAACTAGTAGCAGCAGTAGTATGATGGATATGTTAAAGGTCTGTTAGAGCAGTTCTTGTGGTGTTGCTCACTGTTCTCTTCCCTCACCACAGTTTTATGGTACCAACTTGCTGAACTGCAGCTACTGGCCCCAAAGGGTTTCTTATTAACTTGTTAAAGAATCATTCTGCTAAATTCATTGCTTTAGACGATACAATTTACACATTAGGCATGTCATGGACAGACAGAGAGACAAAGTGAATATACATTAACATTTTATTTGATCAATTTTATAGTGACAAGCCTAATGAGGCACAGACTAGAGGGATTATTCTGTGTAATAGTTTCAGCTGTGCCATGTCAGTTACATTTAAAATGGATTTGTCACAACTCACATATGCCACCTTTTTATTAGTGATTCTTAAAGTTCCTGTCCACCCCTTATCCAACACAATTAATCCAGCTGAGGTTTCTACATTAAACTTCACAGTTGCAGTAGTGGCTAAAATCTTGGCATTAATGTGAACAATTTAAAAAAAATTATTAGTTGAAATATAACCAAGACATCTTTCTTTCGAAATGAGTGGTCCTGTTTCCTTCACGAAACATTCTGAAACATAGTAAACTGCATCCTAGCCATAGACAAATACAGTATGCCTGCCTAAAGCCATATAACCTGAGACATAAGAAATTCGACAAACAACCTTTTCTCAACCTTTTCTTTTTTCCCATATAGGTGTCTTCACGAACCCCCCTGAGGGACGATGGGGAGGGATCAAATGTGATCATCAGAGAGGATTACCCACTCCTGACCCACCGCAATTATAAACAATAGTATTTCGTGACCCACAGGCAGCAAGCAGACCGACCCAGTGGTTGAGAAATACTGGTTTAACAAATATCTACTTTTTTCCAATATCTCATCCAGAATGTTATCAAGGTTTCTGCTTCAACCTGTCACATGAGTGTGCATCGGTGGCAGCTTAATGGCCCATTTGATTGTATTCATTCTTCAAACGAGGGGTTGGCACTTTTACGTGATGCCCTTGTTCTAGCTTAGATAGATAGCCAGACCATTTATGACATCATTTTTGTTGTCTGCCTTCCTAAACCCGCCTCTTCCTGCCTGGGCCATTCAAAACCGACCATCTTTGATATTCTGAAATATGACTCATGCTTGAGAAGATGTTCTCTCGTTTCTTTTTGCTTTTTTAAAACCGTCAGTTTAACGGGGATCACTTGAGTGCCCCAACCATTTATGATCTTCTTTTGTCATTTGTTACAAGCTACATAACTTGGTAGTTTGTTCCAGAGTCTCACAACATTTTGCATGAAGAAGTGTTAAATGTGGTATCCTCAAGTATGCAATTCGCCTTTTCATTCACGGTTTGCTTTGCATTGATATTTTTTCTAACTGGGCCATGATTAGTGATGTGCAGATCAGCTTTGTCTTGCTTTGCATTTCCCCCGTGCTTCCAGTAGGCCCTACCCAGTAGGTATCTATCACCTAAATCACCTCACAGTACTTTTCTTATTCGGGCAGTTTTTTAACTTTTTCACCTTGTCATTGAGAGTTAGCTACATGGCCCCACAATATCTGTAATATTATTCTTTCAGTCACTACCAGTGACATGATATTGAAGTTGAAAACGGGTTTGTAATTTAACAGGTAAATGAAGAGCTTTATATAAAGACTTGGTGTCCACTTCATTATCACCATTCACCAATGCACTTTCACCACTGCACCATTTTAATGGTCAATCTCTGACACACATTCTTTACCTTGTCAGGCTATGTTGGTCACCCAGGGTGACTGGTAAACTGGTAAACAGGGTGACTATAACTGGTAAATCAAGACCTTTATATAAAGATTTAGTTTCCACTTCATTATTACTATTCATTATAAACCATTTCTACTGCTGCATCATTCTAATGGTCAATCTCAGACACCCACTCTTTACCTTGCTAGTTCTGGCCACACGTTAGCTCTCTGCAGCCTTATCAGGTTTATCTGGTCACTCAGGGACACCCCCAGGACTCCCTGGAGTGATTATATATCTCACATGGTCTTGGAGAGCTTGGGGAATTCTCCAGGAGGAACTGGAGAGAGGAAAGTCTGCTTTCTCCTGCTTAGCCCGTTGCCATCACACAAAAATGACCTGCAATCACTCTAATCTACCCAGAATTACAACACAATCCGACAGTAAAATGTTATCTTTATGTTCAGGCAGGCAACCAAGCAATGATTGAAAACAACACTTCTTTGTGCAGAAATGAGAAAATAACAAACCACTGTCTAGTTGCACCCTTATTCTTAAATCACACTATAGTTTCTCAATATAGTCACAGTAAGATTTTTATTTACTGTACAGATGTTCAAATGGCAAAAACCAACACACTGGCAGTTAACCTAAAAAAAAGAGGAAGAGCAAAATAAAAATAACGTTTTCAAGCACTGAGAACATTCAGGTCTGTACAAAACCAGAACTGAATGTGAGATACCTGGATGGAACTGGCTGGGCCCTGAGTCACACTCTTTTTCCTGGAATCTTCCTGGTCAGATTGGACAGAGAAAGCAAAGGCACATTCTCACAGAAGCTGATCGGATTGCTGCTGCTTTAGTTCCAGCAGTGACAAACTCACTCTGTCGCCCTGGACGAAGTTTACAGCTTGAGGTGAATGGAACATGTCTTAGGATGTCCATTGAATGGGCTTTTGTCATATTATGAGATCCTCATTTCCTTACATTTTTCATCTGGTAGAAAATGTTCTTTAATAATCAGTTCCTACAGTTCAGTGCTGTAAGAGCTTGTAGCAGATTTAAAAAGGACCTGACGTGGGATTCGGTGCCTGCTAATTCTCGAGCAGTTGCTATGGGATTTGATCTTTCCAGATGAGAATGAATAGTGAATTGTCAGTTGGAATGAGTGCTAATGAACCAATGTCTGGAGTTTAAAGTGTGCTACCCAAGCAAAGTGTTTCTAGTGACACCATATAAAATGTTCCTCTAAAATAGGGCAATGTGTAGGTTGGAAGTCTTTATGCTCTGATAGGCAAAGTGGCTCCATAAATAAGATCATCAGGTAAGAAAGGACTATGGCAAAAGAAGAATATAACTCCTTCTTGATTGGCACCCATAGTTTAATACAAAGTGTGTGAGAAAAGTGAGTTTCTGGACCATGTTCACTCAATAATGGGGTACAGGAAACCAGAAACAGGAAGCCCCACCACTTGACTAAAACCCAGAAAGAGAGAGCCAGTATGACTGGAGCAACAATAAAAACAAACAAGAAGCATGAATTCAAAGAAAGCTGTGAGGGTAAAGTCAAGACTGGAGTTCAGGCTTGCAAGTGAAAGTCATCTTGATCAAAACAAACAGTAATCTGGAGCCGGTCGGTTTAACTGACTTCTTTTTGGTTGTTTCCTGCCGTGTTTTGAGACAAGCCCGTGTGCAGGGCATGCAGCAGCCAGAAGAACAGCAGGCAGGCTGAAGCCGACTGCCTCTTCCTGGTCAGATCAAAGCCGGGACAAGGGCATAATTGAAATGTTTCTCATAGCAACGTATTTCCAGAGACAGTTGTAAATTCTACAAGACCCCCTTTATGCTTTTGGATAATGGTAATAGCAACCTTGTGACAACGCTAATGACAAGGGATGTCATGTAACTGTAACATGGGCTACTTCCTGAAGAATGCAAGTGTAACCCTTGAGGTTTTTTTGGGGTTAGGCGGGGTGCATTTAGCATTTCGCATGCGCATTAGATAGAGCAATTAAATAAAACCCTAGAATTTTCACCCTGATGACTGCAGTATTTAAGTACTATGATTCCTAAGTCATGTTCCACCAATGTGACAAACATTCTGATGACTTTGTACTTAATGTGTGGTATGATGCTATTGAAATGTACTTTTTTGCTACACTTAAGCCACTTGAATGCCTACATTTGGTTTAGTAAGTGGCTTGCTGACTGCTACTTGAGAAGGTAGAGGTAAAGCACTTTGTACCTACTTAAGATGTAACCATTTCTGCTTTTAACACATTAGGCCCGTACAGAGCAACACTCCCTTGAGCAGTTCTGACACGTGTTTTCATTGCACACATCTCCACACATCACCATCCCAAGCATAAGTGATAAGACTTCATTTTTGGTGATGGTAAAGGCAAACAGCTGGAATAGCTTCTGTTCCAGAATGCCAAGAGCCATCTCGTTTTATTGAGTTGTATCCAACTGAGGCGACAGCTTGGCCAGGCCCAAAGGCATCTTGTTTTCATGCTGACAATTGTCTGCTACTAATTGGCGTTACGCCTTGAAAGGGATGCGTCATCCACCCTGCTGTATATTCATCTCAGGCTTATTTATGTTGCTTTGAGAACTTTTCAATGGTCAGTAATTGACTGTGTACCTTTATTTAATATTAACTGCCTTTAAGTTAAGTACAAGTGTGTGAGTGGACACAGGAAAAACAATAAAAATCATTGTAGATGAGTGTATAGGTGACATAGCTGTAATGTTCTTATACATTCCAGGAGTACATTTAGTACATGTACAACTTTGAAACTATGACATAAACAAAATATACATCTTTATATTCAAGTGTAATCTTTAATCTTCTACACACATCTATTGATGACTCATTCGTGTTCTGGCTAAATACAGTCCCCGCTTTATGATGTCACAGTCTAAATTAAAAGCTGATTGGTTGAAGGTAAACACCTGGGTGACAACACTAATGTAGTTCAAGAAAACCCAGATAGGTTGATCAGTCATTGAGGTTTGGTTCCTGCCTCCATGACTGCATATTGGGAATAAGTAGAAGTATGGATAATATATACATTACATACTCTAGAGCTGCAGATTATAAAGAATGACCGTATGGTTAGGTAATTCTAAATTATTTTTGTTTTTGCAAGTAAGAACGCAAAATAAACTAGAAATTTCAAGGAATCATAAGAAAGGTAATTATGTTAGCCATAAAAAGTAGTGAATGAATGAAGATTCTTGTCTCAAGGATGGACTGAAGCTAAAACTAACCTCTAATCTTAACTTCTCACATCAACAACAAAAATTAATTTCTGGTTTTGCTTACAATGACACAATGAATGCCTCAGTGGGATTGAGCAGGCCCTGTTTTTGACAAACCCCAAGTCCCCAAACCCCCAGTCTCAGCTCTCTGAGTAGATAAGAAAAAACTCCTAAAAAACTTGTAGGAGTAAGAAATCTTGAGAACAGCAGTTCAGAGAGAGACCCCCTTCCAAGTAGGTTGGGCATGCAGTGGGTGTCAAAAAATGGGGTAAATACAATACACAAACCAGAACACAAGTAATCTCATTCACAAGGCTAGATGGCCAATCTATCATTGACACTGCAGAAATACAATAGTATAAAATACTATAACATATATGAGTACAGATTTGTTAAAAAAAACATCAAAAATAAAGTAGAAGCTAATTAAAATCAATGAGAAACAATAATATCTGGCCATCAATCAATTGCAGAACCATGGTTATGTTGTCGACCATGGCCTCAGGTTGTCAATTCAAGTCACCACTAGATTCACATCATTTCTCAGTTATTGTTGTAGGGTGACACTTGAAATACTTCATGCTTCCCTGCTGTTCTGATTTCTTTCATTCCTTCATTCACTGTGCAGCAATGAGAACTTTTCATATTCCTATCATCATATTTTGGGAGGCATTGTGGTGCGCTGGGCCAATTAGTGTGTGTGTGAAGTTTGCGTGTTCACCCCATGTGTCTGTGTGTGGGTTTTTTCTACTCCAGCATCTTAAAGAACTTTAGATTTTGCTCCGTGGCATCTCTAAATTTCCCCATTATGACTGTGGGTGTGTGTTTGAGTGTGCCCTGGAAAGAACTGACACATTCAGTATTTTAGAATATTAGAAAAAAATGTGATGACAATAGGCCATTCAGCCCAACCAGTTTGCTCATCATTTTCACCTACATGTACATTGTTCAAAATAACATCAGTTCAAGATGTGATGTTCCCTAAAGTCCTACTCTCCACCACACTGCTTGGTAATTTACTCAATGTGTCTATGGTCCTTTGCATGAAGAAATACTTTTCAACATTTGTGTGAAATCTGTCTCTGCCTTGCACCCTTGTCCATGAACTGGATCAAGCAGGTTTGCAAAGTCACACAAAAGTTCTCCCCATCTCCCCGAAGATATGCATGTTAGGGTAATAGGGTGTTCTCAACTGACTCCTTTGTGTTCATGAGGGAGCCTTCAGATGAACTGATGCCCTGTCCAAGACTGCTGGGGTAGACTGCATCCTTTGTGACAATGAATTGGATTTTATTTGCTTTGAGAATGTTTTCTAAAATCTTTAAAATAAAAAAAATGGTTAGTATGTTTTTGATTTAATAACAAAAAAGATCAATAAGTTGATTCACATGATTAGGTGTTGCACATGAGTCCCACTATAAGTTGGCTGGTTGTGACCCCATATTATTAATAATAATAATAATAATAATAATAATAATAATAATAATTCATTACATTTATATAGCGCAGAATTTAATAATCAATAATGTAATTTATGTATTGTTTTCTTAAATCTGAAATGTAGTCCATAAGCCTGAATTGCAATAGGCCGGCTCAGAAAATAGCTGTCTGGCTACTGATAAGCAGAGAGAATGCTGGCCTATACGATATTGTACTGTGTGTATCATAATAATATAAAAAGAACAAGGAAGAAATCATTGCTGATTCCTCAATGATTTGACAAACGTGTATTTCTTTTGCACTTTTTTTGACATTCAGGTGCTTCTGCGTCAGTATACTTGGATTGAAGAAAGCATTTTTTTTCCCCTCTTGCCTTTTGGAATTTTTAATTTTCTGTTAAGCTACCAAAAAAATGTCTTTACAAAATTAAGCTTCATTCTGGCTCATGTCATATCATTTTTTGTGATTTTTATTTCTTGTAAATCAGGTACTACAAAAATCAAATTTATTGACCTCTGCCTTTGCTCAGTCACAAGACATACTTCTGCACTTCAGATCTTTGCACTGTGGTGAACTGTTTATGCTTTCTCTGACATTGTGGTATGGGGTTTGCCCGATAAGAGTGAAACTGCTGTTGTTTTTGTACGGAGCGGAGAAATACACATTTAAGAGACCCTCTTGCCTCGATTAATATTTGTCATGACCGCCTGTTTAAATTTCTGCTTGTTTATGAATCCCCACCCAGACACTAAAAAACCTTTATTTATCCAAACAGGAACCCACATCCTGGGCGTCATGCTGTTGCATGCAAGCGTGGAGTAGAGAAAGGGGTGCGTTTGCTTCATGCAGTATTAGGATGAATCCTTAGTGGCAAAAAAAAAAAAAACTTTAGAACAAAGGAAGCTATGCTGATGAACTAAGTAGATAGTGCAGGCAAATGTGGCAATCCCACATCTTGGAAGCAACTGTGAGAAAATGCTGCCCAGAATAGCCCCAGAAAACAGGAAGCAGTCAGTGGATTCTAAACACCGAGTCACTGCGCTGACCGACAATGAATGAACAATCACTTACTGCCCTGTCTACTCCAGCCATGCATCAGCTCTGCTATTGGAAAGCGAAAAAAGTGCTCACGATAGGCACAGCTTGCTAAGCAGGGTTGCTTCCCATGTATCTCTGCCTCCGTCCATCATTAGCGCTTGATTTACCAGGGTCAGGCAGCCCTGCAAGTTCACTGCGGTGAAAGAGCCCTGTTGGCGCCCCATTTGGAGCAACTGACTTCACTTTTGTTTACAGCAAAACCTTGTTAATGTCTCTTCTTCACCAAACAAAGTGACAGATGATTTACTGAAATGAGTTGTACAGAAAATGAGCCTCACTCAGATATTTCATTCTGCCGGGCTTGACAGTTTTGTGAAAAGAAGAAGAAAGCTCAAGACACAACATGATACTTTTAATGCCAGATGACACTCTGTATCATGCACTGTTTATAGACCAAATTGTTCAAGCTGGGCTCTTGGGGGTGAGGGGGGTGTTGTATATCTTCGTTTATTTATTGAACTCACTGTTTACATTACAGCTCTCCAAGTAAAGTCTATCACCCCATCTCCCAAGGCGCCTCACCTCTGTCCACCCTAAAGCTATATTACACAAAAATATCTGTGAAAGGCAAGTGGGCCAGTCCCTGCAACCTGGTGTACTGGGAAAACTGGCCTTAGGAAAGGGATGGCAGTTTGCAGAGTTCGTCAAGTCCACAGTAGACCGTCTTCCTTCAGGATAGAGTCGTTCATCCCAGCTCCGACTTTTGAATTACATTTCACGGTGGCTCACGACTGTTATTCTTCATCTCTAATCAGATTTCAGGCATTTAGCTGCTTAGTGAGTCTGTGTTTAACCCATTTCTCTAATGGCTCTTAAGAAATAGTTTCATTTCCAGTAGAGTGGATTATAAAACTCTCCAGACTTTTTTTTTTTTCCTAGAGCAGTATTGATGGAAGCGGATGGGGGGCGTCCCAGGGCAAGGCTGTACCTGTGATGTTGATTGGCTCAGTCCGTGGGTGAAGAAGAAATGATTAAGAGGCTAAATGTTTGAAATCCACATAAATACAAGGATTATTATCCGCTTAAGTCTTTCTTATCTGGGACTGTGTGCAGGCTTAATGGCGGCCTTGATGGCTGTCAACACCAAGTGTACTTTGGAAGAAATCAGGCCAGCACAGTTGAGGCCTACAGGTCACCGAGAAATGTGGCCCTTATGGCTGCGTAACCCACATGTAACCTTCTCAGCTTGTCGATACACAAGGTTGAACTGCCAGGAAGCTAAAGACAGGTTGTTTTTAAGTGTCTGGTAAAAGGATTGCAAAGGCTCCGGCATATCCTGCTTACAGAGTAGCACTCTTTGAGTCTCACTCTAATTACCAGCTTGATGGATGCCTTCCCATCTCATGCATAAGCAAGCCACCTTGCTAATGAATGCCCTTGCATGCACTCCTTTCGCATCTGAGCCCGGCATAGCCAAGAGGTAAAGGAGGGCTTGGTATAAAGGCCTTTTCCTATTCATCATGCAACATAAGACTTTGAGCAATTGCAAATCCTACTAACATATTTGACAGATTTAAAGCATTTTTCATATATTCTTCAGTGGGATTATATGAATAAAAAGGTGGCTTTTTAAAATGTGCATGCCGTCACTATTTAAGTTAGGGACTATTTAGAAAAATAAATAAATAGATAATTGGACAGTGTCGTAACTTATCCCATTAGCAACATGCAGCATTTTTTGATTTTGATATACTTTGTTGATCTCAGAGGGGAAATTGTCTTTTTGCATGAACTTTGGCGGTCAAAGTGCATGGTCAGCCATTGTACAGCATATCTAGAGTAATTATCAGGTAATGGGCCCAAAGGAGTAGGATCCCTTCTGGCACTAATAGGATTTGAACCAGCAACCTTCCAGATACCAGTGTAGATCCTTAGTCTCAGAGACACCATTCTGCCTAAAATTTGCAAGAGTGCAACCATGGTCTATGACAGGAGTATATAAAAACAGTTAAACACTCTCACACACATCACTTCCACCATGGGAGGAAAACAGAGAAGTGAAGTGAGCAAAAGTAACGGCCATGAAAAAGTGAAGGCGATGAAGTAGTCAGCTCATCATTCAGAGCAGCTGGTCCCAGCAGCATGTAGCGTAGGAATGATAGCAATCCTAGCTGGGACACTGTAGCAGGCTAGCTTTATGTAACAATTTTTAGTCTCTTAAGCTTTTCTTTGTGTATTGCATTTCTAACTGCTCTAAGTATGATGAGTTTATTCGAGTAGGCACTCCACCAGCTAGCCTCTGACCTTGAAATGAACCGTCATGTTTCTCTCTCTATGTAACCTAATACGGGATGATCTAATATCCCATATTTGGACCTATTTGTAATAGATTAACTTCTTTTCAGCTATATGCTAAAATATGCATTCATATATTCATACACTATAAATGCTTTGTCTATCCTGCAATTACAATGCGGACAGCATGGGGTGCTCCAAAGATGTCTTTGTTAAATACATTTCCTTACTTACATATATTGCTGGAGTCTGAAGAACCTTTTTATGTAAGTATAACAAGGATCGATATTTTATTTTTTCCCTATCAGACACCACTCCATTATGGGATACGCTGATGCACTAATGACAAAGATAATGATGTGGGATTTACTAATTAACCTAACACACACATCTAGGCATGTGGCAAGAAGCTAGAGTACCCAGAGAAATCCTACACTGATATATATGGGGCATGCAAACTCCACACTGGCCAAGAAAGAAGCCGAGGCAGCAGTTTAAACACTGCACTAGCATGACACCCACAGAGCAGTAGTGTTTCTGAATAATGAATATGGCTAAAGTAAGTTGCAGATCAATACAAATATGGCACAGTATTCAGTTTGTCAGTTTCAACCACAAAGATGGGTGTGCCCCAGGGTGTTTGCAAAAGCAATCAAAAAAGATATTTTCTTTATTATTTATGGGAATGTTGTATGCTACATTGTGTATACCTATTGGGTAGCAGAGGTGGCGGAGGAAACATCATCTGTCCAGTAGGTAAAAACTTTAAACCACTCAGTCTGTGAAATGCTTTTTAAGCATTTGTGAAACATTTTGTGAGGAGACTGTCAAGGAATGCATGACTTGTGATTTTGACCTCATCCTTGTTGGACCTATTTGGAGTCACCGGTTAGCAAATGCACACCTTTGGAATGTACTGAGAAAACTAGAGTGCCCAGAGGAAACCTACATGGACATGGACTATGTGCTCACTCCACAAAGGAAAACCAGTGATTTAGTCAAAAAATTTGCATGAGCCTAAAATGAATCTCTTAATTGTCACCAATAACAAAGTATGTTTCCATTCAAGTTTAATATATACTCAGTTGTATGTGGTCTACATTGTTTAGTTTTAACACACATTCTCACAGATAACAATTTGGTTTTGTTTTGCAGTCACCTTTTCATGGCTAATGTGACATCTTCATCATTGGCATAGCTGTGACACTGAGGATTGTCTGTCACATTGGGGAACAGGTGGTAGCCACACGGGACCAGATCTAGAGAAAAGGGTGGGTGTTGGATCTCTTTCATTCTACAGTTTCACAGATCAGCCTTTGCAACCCATGTAGTGTAAAACAGGTATTGTCTTGAAGTAAATGAGGAATGGTTGAGAGCTTTCCTCTCCACTTCCCGTTTTGACTGCCCTAAATGGAAAAGCAAATTGCCATGATACTGACTAGTACTGCTGATCCTTTGAGAGGTGTAAATAATATGCACAATGCCCTCAAGTTCATAAAAAATTGTGCACATAATCGTGCCAGCACTGGCCTTATGTTTCTTTGGTGTTGAAGGATAATAGTTCTTCACTTGTTTGGATTATTGTTTAGAATTTGGGTTATGGTGATGTATCCAAGTTTCATCCCTATTTATGAAACATTGCTTAAATTTCTTCCCATCCAAATTCATTACCTTGAGATTTTCTTTTTGATTCTGAATGTGGTAATGTTTCTTTTCAGTAGCCATAATTTTTGGAATCCAACACACAAACATTGCTAATACATAATTGTTCATGAAGAATGGTTTCAAGTAACTCATAGCAAATCGCCATACTGTCTGATGTCTCACTCAATGCCACTCTTCAACTTTCTATTATTATTTACTTCAGGGTGGCAACATTTTCTTCAGTCATCAGTGTCGATTGCCAGTTAGACCTTGTGTCAGATTTGAGAGACGTCCTGCCATGATGAAATTTCTGCGGCCCATCACTTGACTACAGCAATGAAGATGACTGGTCCTGGTATACTTTGACGAGGTGAGAGTGAACTTCCACAGGTGTATTGCTCTGTAGTGTTTCAAATTCAGTGATAGCATAACACTTGATTTTGCAGTTACACAATAAAACACAAACCAGTAATTCATGCATTTTTGTACACATGAGTTACCTTTGGATGCTTTCAGCTCAACTGCTCTCTCTGATTTCAGCTCAAAACATTGTGATCACTCCTCGTATGTCATTACTGACAAAAATATAGGGAGATAAATGTCTATCTATCATTAGAAAGAGGAATCATTGAATTGAAAAGAGTACAAAAATATTGCTCAGGGTCCAGTTATATTCAGTATAAATGCTACACTTATGTTGCACTTCAAAACACAGGTGTTCAGATTTTTATGAAATGTACATAATCAATGGTCTTGGTATTTTCACTTTTAAAACATTTATCTTGGTTATAACTGCACATTGCAAAATTTAATTGCTGTAATCTGTTTGGCAGCTTATTAAACTTATGTCATGGGTACATTATACCTATAAAATGCACATTCCATAAATACTCAAATCTTGTCATTTTATCCATCCATCCATTATCCAACTCGCTATATCCTAATTTCAGGGTCACGGGGGTCTGCTGGAGCCTATCCCAGCCAACACAGGGTGCAAGGCAGGAAACAAACCCCGGGCAGGGCGCCAGCCCACACACACACCAAGCACACAATAAGGACAATTTAGAATCGCCAATGCACCTAACCTGCATGTCTTTGGACTGTGGGAGGAAACCAGAGCACCCGGAGGAAACCCACACAGACAGGGGAGAACATGCAAACTCCACGCAGAGAGGACCTGGGAAGCGAACCCAGGTCTCCTTACTGCAAGGCAGCAGCGCTACCCACTGCACCATTTGTTATTTTATATTTTTTTATAAATTGGTTTATGGATGTTATTGACTACATGATAATAAGCCATCCCACTGTAAGTGTTGTTATAGAATTAATGGCTGAAGAACGTCGGAATCTATTTCACCAGTTAGCAGAATAGAACGGCCATGGATGGTGCATGTAACCGTCTGTTTTCCACAAACACTTTGCAGCACAGGGTAGCATGGTGGTAGTGTTGCTGCCTCATGGAATTGGATTAAGACGGTCTGAGAGTGTTATATTTATGTTACTTTCCAAATAACAGAGAACTGTTTATATATAGGCAACACATGTTTTGAGTATTTGTCTCTTTACATGTACATAGTTATGGGTTGTCCCAACTTGAAGGCTTGGACAGAAATAGGAATGATCCTGGTTAAAGAAATAAAACTATGAAAGAGGTAGAGAGAGAGAGAGAGAGACCCTCAGATAACTGGAATTTAGGAAAGTGTCTGAGGAGAGTGCATTTCACAATAATATGGCTCAAGCCAGGGAGGACTAGTCCCCGATAACTGGCCTGTCTAGTACTCTGCTAGATTTATGAATAATTAGGTTTTAACTTGAGGTGAGGGCAATGTGCATCCAAGCTGTGGAACACCTTACAAGATGTTTCAACATAACCAACTGGATGAAAAAAGGGCAGACATGATTATCAAGTAGACCTTTGGGAATGTAGTAAAGTCATTCAGGAGCCACAGAAAAGCACTGTGGTCTGGTGGCCCTAGATTTCCAGGGATTCTATCCCCGTGTGTAGTCCTTAGGATACCTAAGAAGTGAAACACACATAAGGTTTATATGCCTCTTCACCAGCTAGGCATTTTGTACTTGTAGTGAGTGGGAAAATACACCAGCATCAATAAAAATTGATCTGTCATAATACTTTCAGTTATAAAGGGAATCACATACTCGAGAACAACACAGAGGTTAGTGTTTCCTGTTATCCATGTAGAACAGTGTTTCCCAAACTCGGTCTGGTGAACCCCTGTGGCTGCAGGTTTTTGTTCCAACCAGCTTCGTTTTTAATTGAACTCCTGGGTTAATTAATTGAACTGATATTTCCCAAGTTCTGTGTTTAGGGAACAATATAGAAATTAGAAAACTAAGTTTGCTAAAAAAAAAAAAAATTAAAATGTACCAAGCAGTTATATAGGAATAATGTATTTTTTTTCTTTTTAACAGTATTTTCATCTTGATTTTCATTCTACTTTTCTACATTTTCTAATTGTTTAAATAATCCATTATTTACTAATTAGTGGGTTGGACACTAAAGTACTTTCAGCTTTTGATTATTCAGTGTGTTGTTTGCCTGGGTGTCTGCTCTGCTCGTTTTAAATTGTCGTTATTAAGATACAACAAAGGGGGAAAAACTGCACAGAGAAAGGGCAAAGTAAAATGAAATCAACAAAAGAGAGTTAAGCATTTAAATGTATAGCAAAAGCAGAAATATTTCTAAATGTCTTATAATGTAAAAATCATGCTGCTATGCTTTTATGAATGTCGAATAAAAGAAAAAAAAAACAGCTAACTAAATGAGATCAGTGCTATCAGGTGTTGTCACTGATTAGGAATCCAGTTGGAACAAAAACCTGCAGCCACAGGGGTTCACCAGGACTGAGTTTGGGAAACGCTGATGTAGAGCATGAACATACTCCTTGTATCTGCAGATATTTTCCTCCCAGTATTCCAGAGTTCCTGCCACATCCCCAAGCGTATGAGTGTTGGGTGCAAACATGATTTGGCCCTGAGATGGACGAGTGTCCTGTCTAGCCTAGTTCCTGTCTTGCTGGGAAATGCTGCAGCACAAACAATGCTGAGTTGGATTAAGCCAATTTTAGAATGTTATGTTATCATGTACTTGAAGACACTGATGGAAATTAAGAGGAAAGACTGGACCAGGGGGCACTTCTTCACACATACAGCTGATTTGGAACAATATATTAAGTCATTTAATTGAAGTACATATTTTGACAACTTTTAAAAAGTGTCTGGATAAGATAATGGGACAACTTAGTTATTAGCTAACCAAATGAGGCTAATATAATGAATTGTGTCCTCTTGTGTGTCAAATTTCATATTTTCTTATGAGTTCCCTAATAGAAAGATGGTGGCCAGATGAAAGCAACTGAAAAAGTGAGAGGTAAGGGGTGAGGAAGTAAAACGTAGGCCTGTGGCCTCATCAGTTAGCCTTGTGAAAATAAAGTTGCAGTATAAAATGAACAGTGGAACAGTGGTTAGTGTGTCTTCTTCATGGTCTCAGTGGAGTTGGGTTTAGTTCTTTTGCTTCGTGACCATCAAGTGGTACTACAAAGCACAGAACAAATTTTGTTCTTGAACTACCAAATCTTAATACCAGTTGTATTCACTGAGTAGCTTCATCTGTGTATCCCACATCCTCAATGTCCACAAACTTTTAAATGAACTCTTAGACTACTCGGATAGAATGTTTGAGCACAATCTAATACCTTTAGTCTATTTTTAGGCATGTCTGCTAAAACATCAGAATGTGTATTTGCTAATGCCTCTGTATTATATATATATACATATACATATATATATATATATATATATATATATATATATATATATATATAAAAAACTACATATATTTTGAGAATCACAGTCAGATACAAACCAACTTAGCAATATAATGCCCTAAATGATATTAAACATGACAAAAAAGCAACAAAACTTTGCTTGATAAACGGCAGGGCCACACCACGGCTGTTTTATTGTGGAGAAGATGAAGTTACTGCAGTGCTGAATTACAAATGTTGCCGCTGAGATTACTTTCATGTGAGGAGAATTTAATCAAGAGAGGCCTTGTACTGGACAAATTTGTGGCACCAGTGACTAATTCATCTTGTTATTGTGTGACAGGCCTTGAATTGTCTGCTTTAGGACTGGAAACTCCTCAGCAGACACCTAATGAAAGGCTGAAATGAGCTTGAAGGTTAGGCCCATTGAACCTTTCTTGGATGTGCCTCACGCCACGCAGCCTTTGCCCATAATGCAATATGACAAGGGAGCGGCCTTGTCACTCTAAGCAAGTTATGAGCTCTTGCTGTGGTTTTTCTATGCACATGCAGGCTGCATCCATAGTTTAGTGCTCTCAATCTGAACAGGTGGCTACTTTTGCCAAAGGCGTGGTGAAAGTTGTTACTCACTTTATATACCTTCAGTTCCTAAGAATTCAATTTGTAAGAATATTTTACAATTCATTCAGATTGAACCACCGCCCCTTCAGCTTGCTGCTTGCCACAGATCAGTAATAAAATGAATACTCATCCAGTAGCATCCTCTTGGGAATCGAGGAAAGTTGTCAGCTGTTTCATTTAGGATTTTAAAGCTCGCGTGTCCTTGGGCTTCTTGTTGCCAGCTAATGAACCTTGTTGATGACAAGCAGTATTAATTTGTTGTAATTAGAATGTGTCACATCAAACATATTGCTGGGGACTCTTGGGCACGAGTCTGCTGGGGAGTGGCGAGCTTTCAGCTAAGAGATGGATGGTCTCCAAGGTGATCAAAGTGCACCCGCTTATCTGCCTTTCATTACCAGTGGAGTCATTTTTGTGGTATCTAAGGTCTGATTTACAGCTCTTGTGTGTGTGACAAGTATCCCACGATTCCTTGTGACCCTGGAAGCGCAGGTAGTAGCAAGTAGTGGACTCTGATTAGGTCCAGACTGACCTCCTCTCTGTCTCTCGTTGACAGCTGAGAAACAGATTAAACATTTTTCATCCTTGATCATCCTTGTCCCCTCATCTCCTGCTTATGACCATCTTAGTACTCATAGAGAGGTGGTGTGGCACAGAGGGGAGTGAAAAGTCTGTTATTATTTTTATTGTTGTTAATTCAGAGGAAAATGTAATTGATAGTTTAATGTATATTCCTGAATATTTTTTTTTACGTTTTCAAGACAAATGTGGTTGAAGTCGATGCATGCAAAGATCCTCAGGATTGTCCCAAGTCAGACTTGTTTTTAGGCTTTTACTGAGCCTTTATCAGCAGTGCACATGTGCTGATGACAGATGCGTAAATTTTGCCTGTGTTGACTGAATGGAATCTCGACTAAAGTAAATGAAATGTTTAGTGAACTATAACCGTGGTTTGAGGAGGACATGATAAAACATGGAGAGTTACTGTTTATTTTTCACCACTGACTATTTTTCGTAAGTAAAAGTGGCTAAATAATTTACTGCAAAAAGCCATCCTATCATGCTTTATTAAGATTTTGTGCCCAAATACTGAACAATAAAATAGCACCCTTCTACACCAATAACTGCATCCATGGTTTTATTCTTTACATGTAATTGGAGCACTGGGAGGGAGAGTGATTTCCAAAGGATGATGCAGTAAGTTCAAAGTTGAGTTTGAATTAGACGCCTTGTGGTTTAATGCGCAGAACCTTACCCTCTTGGTCACACTGCCTCCAGCAATGTCTTCTTCTTCTTTTGGCTGCTCCCGTTAGGGGTTGCCACAGCGGATCATCTTCTTCCATATCTTCCTGTCCTCTGCATCTTGTTCTGTTACACCCATCACCTGCATGTCCTCTCTCACCACATCCATAAACCTTCTCTTAGGCCTTCTTCTTTTTCTCTTGCCCGGCAGCTCTATCCTTAGCATCCTTCTCCCAATATACTCAGCATCTCTCCTCTGCACATGTCTGCCTCCAGCAATATAACATTAAAAAATCTGTAGGGAATGGTCCATAGAGCACTTCCATGTAAATTTCACTTTTAGTGATACTGCAGGACTTCACTCAACAGGAAATTTTATGATACAATACAACTGATTGTACTGTAGAGTAATATAGAATCAAGTACATTAACTTTTATATTTATTATGTACAAAGATAAATTTATTGTAAAATGAGCAAGAATTTGAATGAAGTGAACAACTTCAATAATTTAATTTAAAAACTAAACACATTGGGTCAAATGAAGTAAACAAGCTGCATAGACAGACAGATTGGAACAGGGGTAGCACAATGACACAATGGTCCATGTCAACATTTACAGATCTGTGGTGGTGTTCATGTCTTTCTCCTCATCATCCAGCTATCTTTACTTATACATTTCTTTGAGTGAGTGACTGTGAATGAGTGTGCGTGCACTTCAGTGTGCCTCCATATGCGCATACATGTAAGTTTAAATCAATTATGTACAGTATCTCAAAAACTAGTCAGACAAAAAAATCGTAAATCAAAAGGCCTTGTCCTATGACTAAACAGAGCAGGGTACAAAAATCCAGGTTAAATAACACAATATTAATGGCAGCTATCTTTGGATATGGGTCAGACTATTTTTAAAGAATATTTTAGTAAATACTGGACAAGAAACAGTAGGCCTAGAGCCTGAAACAAGACAAATACTATGCAACTTATTTGAAAAACACAGGTCAGTTTTTTGGAAGTTATTGTTGTACATACTGTAGGTCTCCACCGACACACACCCACAGACACACATACAAATATCATTCTAAAATAAACTTTTCTCTATGTTTTGAATATCATAAAATCAGAATCTAAACTTAATTCAACAGTGAATTTTTGACACCAAACTTAAATGTACAAGGAAGTAATAAGCATTATGGAATGGTCAATACAGTACTTCTATGTAAATTTCACTTTAGTAATACCACAGGACATCACTCAATGGAAGATTTTACAATGTAATGCAACCGACTGTACTGTACAATTATATAGACTCAAGAACACATAAGTGTACAAATAAATGTAGAGTAAAATAAACAGGAAATTGAATGAAGTGAAAAATAATATTAAAACTTCAATAACAGTTCATTTAAAAACTGAACAAATTGTGTCAAATGAAGTACACAAACTGCATACTGTAGACAGATTGTTACGGGGCTTGCTTAACGCCTTGTCGACCTTTACAGATTTATTGTGGCGTGTGTGTGTTCATTTCTTTTTCTTCATTATTCATCCATGTTCATCTATAAATTTCTTTTGAGTGATTTGAGTGTTCATGTGTGCATGCCTGTGTGTGCTTCTGTGTGTATATCAAATATGTAAAAACTACTTGTGCAAAAATCAATAGGCCTGGTCCCATAACTAACCAGTGCAGACTGCAAAAATGATGTTTAAATTAAACCATTTCTGAAGGATATTGAGATAAGTACTGGGCCAACCTGGACAAAAAACAACAGGCAAAACTTGTTTGAAGAAGACAGGTTGACTTTTTCAGAAGTTTCTTATTGTACATAATGTAGGTTACCACAGACACACAGATATACAGACATAATAATAAAATCAATCAATCAGCATTTTGTACATCATAGGGGCAGAATCTGACCTTAATTCAATAGTGAATTTCAGACCCCATCACCCAACTTCCAATTTCATGGAAATACAAATGTGCATATCACTCGGCTTTGTTTTTATAGGTTAGCTGTCACTAGATAGAGGATCTAGAAAAGCATCTCACTAGATCATATTTTATTTCTCTGTTATGACATTAATTAAGGACCACAGAACTGGACTGGACAGCAGAAGGTTCGGTCCCCGCTGCTGCCTCACTGTGAAGGTCATTTCTCATCTATGCAAAGGTACAAGTCCCTAAAGCGTGTGCTTTATTATACAGAGCCATTTCTTGAGGTTCACCATACAACATGCTATAAAGATAATAAAGATCATTATTACAATTAGTCATCCATATGAACTTTTTAATTCCATTTTGTTTTTATGAATGAGAAAGGGTGTGGGAGGGAAGGCCCTCATGTTGACAGTTAAAACTGAGTTTGACAGCCTCAGGAGGCTCACAATCCACTTCCTGTGTAAAACGGTTACCTATGTGATGAAAAATCTATCGGGTCCTGTGTAAGCAGTGAAGCTTTTATAGCTTTTAGCAATGAGCTGTCAGAGGGTTTTGACATGGGAAAGCTCAAATGAGGAAGTGTAAAATTGTTTTCAAACCACAACTCACCACTAAATTTGCACTTTAATATTAAAAAAGGTGTTTGTGTTTGAGTATGTGTTCTGTGGGGAACGGCTAGGTAGAGCTGTGGTTAGGCCTGCTGCCTGAGTTCAATTCCCTGTATATATGGAGCTGCAATGCCCTACCTATCGATCATCTGGCACAAAATACAATCTAACTGTTGATATGGTGCCAATCCATTGTTGGACACACTCACGTTGGGGAAATTTAGAGTCACCTAAAATGCACAGCAGTGAAATGTGAATGGAAGGCTGAAGTTCTTGAACAAGCATCCCCCAAACATCTTGAACATGGCCAAACTAAACAAAGACAGATACCAAGTTGGGGATCAGATCTCATAGAGCTGAGAATATATGAAATGGGTGGCTGCATCCATCTATCTTTGTTGACATATCCTATCATCTCCAGTACTGCAGGGAGCCAGCACCCAAACCAACAGTAATGGTGGTCTAAATGGCTGGAAGTCTGAGCATCTGTCAGTACCAAAAGTGGTAGAGTTAATAGTGCAGATTAAATTAGGAAGGTCTTGGCTGGAGTGTGTGCTTGTTTAAAAACTGTGTTCAGCTCTTAGGATCAAGTACTAATGTATATCAAATATTGAGCAAAAAGCTGTCTTATACAAGATATACATTGTCAATAATTACCTGTAGTCTATGAGAAAAGCACTTATGCAGCAACTAATGTGCAACTTAGTGTTTCATTTTGTGAAACAGGCATTTGTGAGATATGGATGATGTTTTTAAGAAGAAATGAGCCTAACACATAAATTTTAATACTAAGCTGGGAGGACAGTGAATAGGGCCCAAAGTTGGAGATGTGCTAACAAGTGTACAGGACAAACGTAATCCGATCGTCATGGTGTCAGTTAATAGTGAACAAATGGCTCAAGTGAACCTGTGCCCTGCAAGTGGCTTAAGGCCGGACTGCAGGTTTCAAGTCGCCCACCCCCCACTTTCAGTGGGGGCACCAGGCAGTTCAGGGGCACAACAGAATAGAGAGGAGGCAAGTAGCTTGCTTTCACTGACAAACTGAATAGCAAGAAAAAATAAAGAATTAAGTTACCTTGAAAAAAGGGGGTAGGAAAAATAAGAAAGGGTAGATTAAAAAAGAAGAAGTGTGGAGCCATTAAAGGCTCAATGACAAGTGGCCATCAGCCACATGGCTGACCTGACCCACTCAGCTGTTGTTTCGCTTATTTTACTAACTGTGCTCCGGACAGGTGCACCATATTATGAGAGGCACTTCAGATAGCTGGCATAACTTTCATTTCACACTTGAGAGGTAGCCTGGAAAAGACAAGGGCATGCTTTGTTTAGAAACTTGAAAGCGAATTCTAGAGGAGTAAAAGCTCCGACTTGATGTCTCGCAAGCTGGAAGCCTGTACCGCGCACCTTATGAATTGCTCGGCACAGGCAGACACACCAGCTTTGACAGAGAGCACCAAGCCACTCTGTATTCTACCAGCTGCTGGCACCCACCCAGCACATTGTTCATAAAGAGATTACAAATGCTGAGATTAGGAGGCGGCGGAAATTTTTTTTTCTTTCCTTTTATGAATGACATACAAAGCCTCTGTATAAACCAGTTGCCCTCGGGGGCTCAAATCTTTACACTGACTGCAGTATTTACAGTAGTGAGAAAAAAAGGGAAAGTAACAAAGTAACTCAAGAACACCCCTATGTCTTTTCTGTCTTGGTACCCTTTATGCCCGACTCATGTTGATGCCTCCCTTTAATCTATTGGCTCCAGGTCTTGCTCACCCTAAAAACTCCTTTCAGCTTATTTTTAGAAATTCAGTCCCCTTTTCACTTTTTCTCACCTTTAATCCTCATTATTGTCACAGTCTGTAACTCCACCTCCCCCTCAACCGTTTACCTTCTATGTTTGTGAAGTTATAAATTGTAAATACGTATTTGTATTTGGCTTCTGCACATCCATATACAGATAATGCAAAGAAGACTGACTGAATCACTCACTCATCAACAAAAACACCATTTCCTGTTTAGCTACAAAGCTGAAATTTGACAGGATGGTTCATGCAGAAACACCAGGAAAGGATATTTTGATATATCAATATTTAGGGGTAAAAAATAGAAAAACTATATACCCTAAAATTTCAAAAATGCCTTGACAGATTTAATTGGAATTTGGCAATTCTGTAAAAAAAAGAAAATTAGCCTATACATGTTTTTTAATTTGGTGATATTTGTTGTTATTGCTCTATTGAGTGGGATATTCAAACACAGCACGCCCCCATTTCGCCAAAACACTGACAGCATTCTCATGCCAGTTTATGCAAATGAAGGGAGTCTGCAGAAGTGAAGTGAAAGCAACATTCGGCAGAGCTCAAAGAAGATGCGTTTAGCAAGTGTTGGCCAGGTGCTGTGGCCATGAGCATAGCCAATTTATCTCTCACCACTTCAGCAAGTAATAGCTAATGTGTGGTGAGTGTAATTGCACAAAAATGGCTGCCATTGCATCATCCATTGGTGCTGGTTGAAGTGACTCCACAATAACTATGTAAAGAACTTTGATTAATGAGAAAAGCACAATATAAAAGTAATGTTATCATCATCATTATCATCAACTGATCCAATAAGAAAGGTATTTTATATATATTACCTCTTCACTTGACCTTATCAGCAACCAATGTGGGGACTACAATTCCCATCAGACAGTGCACTGCTCCAGATGATTTCATCAGTACTCAAAAGTTTAAATAAGAGCCCCGACAAGTACAGTACGTTTTCAAACATAGCAACTACTGCATTTTTTTTCTTTCTCACCTACTTTGACATGTAATGAATTATTATTATTATTATTATAACAATTTATTTGTCTCGCTGGATTACAGCGTTTATGTTAGAATAGTGTTTCTCAGCCTTTTTGGCCTTGGGACCCAGTTTAACCTTTTAAAGTTCCTTGAACACACACAGACAGCAGTTGAAGAGGAGGGGAATTTCCCCCTTCCTGTATCGAGCTCTATTAGAAGAGCCTGGGGGTGAAACGAATGCAGTTAGAAAATGGGGAAAAATATCATTCAGCACTGATGTTTGCTTCTGCGGACCATGGGTGTGTCACATGTGATAATGAATGTGAGATACACTGATTACACTACAGTTTTTTTAGCCTTGCGTTTTTTGAAAAAGACAAAATTGTTGTCCACTTGGATATTGACATTAAGATCACAATAACATTGATCAGTTTTAAGTGCTATTTGAAGTAAAAAAAGAAAGCAGAAATAAAAAAAGTAAAAGAAAAAAATGCAAATTAACCGATGGAGCCAAACCACGATTATACAGAGTAAAGTGGGATTTTTTTTTCTAGAGCTGATGGAGATGCTATTTTTCAGAAACTGATAAGAACAGAACAGAACAATGTTTTTGAGTGAGTAAAAGTAACTGCTATATACACTCGTGGATAAATTCTCCCGCGGATAAGTCGGGGCTTGATTTTACCATATAATTTCTGGTATTTAATGTTCGTCATATAAGTCGAATGCAGAAACCTCACGCTATTGATCCAAGAGATTATGATATACTAACACCCCCCTGAGAAAGTAACCATGGAGCATACTGCCTTTTTCTATGTATTGCGCCTAAGTGACCATACGGTAATACCCGAACTATTCTGAAGCAACGTTTGCACTGATTTGTGTTTTTTGTATCTCACACCCTCATACAACTTTATCGTAAGAGCATCCCTTATCTACGATGGAACATTCGATGAGAAGAAAATATGAAGCTAGTTTTAAATTAAATGTCGTTGAAGTAGTGAAAGAAATTGGTAGCTGCGCTGCTGCAACAAAATTCGATGTGCCTGAGAAACTGGTGTGAGATTGCAGGAAGCAAAAAGATTTAAGTGTCGCATTTTTGAACGGGCATATAAGTCAGGGTCTGATTTTATGATCGATTTTTTGGGTTTCAAGACCCAACTTATATGTGAGTAAATACAGTAGTAACTTTTGTTGTTTTTTGCTGGTTCAGTTAATCCCACTATATACTGATATACAAATTTTAGGCTTTGATGCTAATCAAGATTTTTAGCTGTTGCTACCTTTGAATGAATCAACGTCTTTGCAACATTACCAAATACCATATTAATACGGAGATCTGCTGCAATCTCTTCCACACCAGCACCACCAAGGACTTTGTGTAGCATGTTCAACTGTAAGCAGCTCAGGTGAACTAATAATAAAAGCCCATGGTAAAAACAAAAATACAAATATTGTATACAGAAAAGTACATAGTGACATAGTAATTCTCTTACATTCGATTACCTAACAGCACTATAACTGAGCCCCATTGACATAGAAAATTTTCCAGGCAAAGCCAGGTAACACAACTAGTTATATATAATATACCAAAAGTAACAAACCAAATAATTTTAGAATTCAATATAGATATGAATTGGATATTCCTATATAACTGTCAAATCTACACACTCTACTTTCTACACACTCCTACGTTTGTTACCCTTCCATAATCTGGAAGATGCACTTATGATAGAACACTCTTATCACTGTGGTGTACTATTCATTCCTCCACTGCCACTTTTCGGTTTGTTGCAAACTGATTCTGTCTAATGAGCCAACAGATAATTACTTTGTTGCTTCCAGTAGAGGCAGTTCATGGGTGACTTCTGCGGGATCTGACTGGCAATATCTGTGTTTCCATTTCTGAAAGAGCTTTACTCATCATCCGACACAGCTAATGCCCACTCAGGCGTCTCCATATTCATGAATGTCAGTAGTGGGAAGTTCCTGAAATTTCCTGAATTTTAAATATGTAGGTGACGCAGGTTGTGTTACTTTTCACTCAGGAGCAAGAAAATGAAACTTTCATTAGAATGTTAGAACAGTGTCATTGAGAACATGCCAAGTCTCCTTATGCATTCCAGTGTTCTTGTTGAAGAACTTAATGTCAAAGAAGGGTTGGGATCCATTGTACTAATTTTCTTCTTAATCTCCATTTCCTTACAACTGAAAAAGTTCAACTTCTTCAGTCTTTCGACAATACCTCATAACCTGCAGTCCAGGAATCAGTCTAGTGCAGCGTTTCTCAACCTTTAAGTATTTGTGACCCGAGTTTTCATAACAGTTTTAATCACACCCTCCTAACATTTTTTTGAAAGGAGCCCACTAATACCAATTTGTTCTTTTTTAATTAATGATATATCATAGATGCCTACCATAGATTATACCTACTTAACTTTTATCAACATTTATCTAACTCTATATTTATATTTCTAGTATCAGAATGTAGTTTAAGTTCATTTGTTTTGGTTTCAATAGATGTATTTTTCATATTTTCGATTCTTGTTTTCTTTTTTTCACATCTTCGCGCCCCCCTTTTTGTTACTTCACGCCCCCCTAGGTGGGCCCGCCCCACAGTTTGAGAACCACTGGTCTAGTGTCTCTTTTCTGGACTTTCTCTAGCGTTACTATCTTTACTCCAGGTGAGGCCTCACTAGTGTGCTATATAAATTCCCTTGACTTGATGTATACAGTAACAAGTCCACTATGACTTTTAGATCCTTCTCATGATGTTTACTTTCAAGTTTCACATCTCCCATTATTGTGTATTAAATTGTAAAATATTGACTTCCTACATACTTTACTTTTACGGTAAATACTTTACATTTACTTACAATAAGTTTCACTTACCACAGATCTGTCTAAGCCTGCCGTCTGTCCAGAGCCCTCTGTAATGTTTCAGCTGATTTCAGATTATTTAATCTTCCCTTCTTGTTTAATATCATAAAAAAAGAAGTAACCCCAGCACTGATCCATGAGGGGCACTGCTTTTAACATTACCTATTCCTGAAAAATATGCTGCATTTCAATATTGGTAATTCCAATATGCTCATTAGCTTTGATAAGACAGTCACGAAAAAATAACAAATTTAGGACATGAACTGATATTCGTTTAATACTGTGTGTTTTTATTGGAAGCTGATGTTCCCACACAGAAATTGCCTTAGGTACTGCTAATGGACAGCAAAAAGAGATTTTGAGATCTTTAAGAGGGGGAGCGTCTTGCTAAACTATGTATATATCAGGAGAGTGAAGATAAACTGCATGTTCAGTGCCTACCAATCTGAAGCTCATAGCCACTAAATCTTCATGGGAAACCCAGAGGAATGGCTGACTGAGTGGCTCCAGTGAAATTTTATCCCCACATTATGTTTGCTTTTTTCTCAAATTACCTTTTTAACTGCCATTCTCTGTGGTAGCTATGCCCCCTATTCCAACATTTACTGCAGTGACATTTCACTCCTTGATCAGCTTTAATAATTAAGGACTAGAATCAGCACTACAATGAGTGGGTGTGAAGGAAATGCCTGTACTACTGGAAACAAACATATGTTAAATGTGAGATGAAATGCCACACTGTGAAATAGTAAGACAGTGGTTGGCACTGCTGTGCCATAGATCTAGTGTTCAGAGACTAAATCCCATGCCATATTATTGTACATGTGCAGATTGTACCTTCTCCCCATGTCTCCAGGTTTTCGCTGGTTGTCCATTCACATATTGAAAGACATGCAGGTAAGGTTATCTGGTAATTCAAAATGATCCCTGCGTGGGTAAGTGGCTATGTGTGTGTGTGTGTGTGTGTGAGTGGGCCCTACTAATTATTTGACTAGTACCCAGCCCAGGACAGGTTTCTGCCTTGCACTTGATGAGAGTAGAATAGGCTTCAGCCCTTTTGTAAACCTGAATTGATTGAGTGTACTTAAAAATATTATGTTGTTTCCTACTTTTCCAGTTCATATGTTTCCCAATTCACAAAACACTGTTTAGTCAGATGGAAAGAGATATCAGGCAGTAATGGTGTGTAAAGACTGGGAGGTTCTGAGATGAGGGGGCTGGGGTTTTGTGGAGACGAAATTACATTTATAAAAATAGAAAATAAAAAAATCCTGCTGACCTTCCCATGACCACTGGGAATTATGACAAAGTTCTATAAAAGTTATAAGTCACCACCCCTACCTAATGTCCTTTTTATTGCACTTTTTATCAGTGACTGATATGACCTGGGCATTTTATAGGTAAAAGGTTCAGCTAAAAGTCTCCAGTCCCTCTAGCAGTAAAGCTCTACAGATCAAAGGTTATGAATGGATTGATACCAAATTTCTATAGGGCCAGAAAACATAAAGCAGACCCAGAGCTTTCTTACCAGCCTTCACAGTTCTCAGTCCAGACAACTTCCATTGAGAAACTGATACTGCACAATGGTGTTTCAGAAAGGAACAAGGGTTACAAGCAAACACCGGGGCAGCAGCTCTTCATGAAGCTTATATGGATAAATGCTGCATTAGCCTGTCATTATACAGATATTATGGCTCTAGTGCACAGCAACTTCTGGCCTTTTAATGGCTGCCCATGTCTGTTTGCAGAGTGGTGCAACAGTTTGCTTGTTAAACAGATTGTGTGTGCTTGGTGCTGCAGTCTAGGGCATTTAAGCTATTGAATGTTTTATTGCGGTAATTGGGGGTCCGTTTGTGTTCATTAACTGACCTTCTGACATGTTTTATCTAGTAGTTATGGGACTGACCCTTGGCCCCAAACTTTCTATTTCTTTAGAGAATGGAGTATGTTGAAATCCTTTTCTATTGTTATTGAGTTGCTCAAGACCATAAATTCTCTGCTTTAATTTATTGGTCATCTATTGCTCCTGCATTTGGTTAAACATCTTTAGCTTTTTGTTCTAATAGATTAATTTTACTTAGAACCAGAAAACACCATAACACAGGGCTAGACTAAAATGGCAGTCACAGACTATATTTATTTAAACCACACTGACGCTTTATGGTACCTGAAATACTAGGGTGTTGTACTGTGTTAGCCATTGTGAGTGTAGTGAGAAGTCAAGCAAAATGACACCTTTTATTGGCTAACTAAAAAGATTACAATATGCAAGCTTTCCAGGCAACTGAAGCCCCTTCTTCAGGCAAGATGTAATGTTGGTATCTGAAAAAAATAGAATGTGAAGAGAATCTAAGTCTTCAGTATTTGGTTGGAGGGGGTCTCCCCTAGCAAAACTACATCAAATACTTAATAGCAAGATTATTCTGTGTGGTAAGGGTACTGCTTTTAAACTGTCTTGATTTACAAGAATATTTAGAGCTGTATATTGTCCAACATTTGCCATTCAAACTCAGGACACTGGATTCATGTGAAGGCAGTGCTATCCACTGCACCACCACCACTATTACTATTAATAGTAGTATTATTATTGACCTGCAATGGATTGGTGTTCCAGTTTGGGTTTGTTCCTACTTTGCTATGACCCAGTGGGTTTAAAATTATACATAGATTAATATTATCATTAAGGCTATAGTTGTTTGTTTAAACTATGTCGTTAACCAAATCAAAATAAAGGCAATAGAGAATAAAACATGTCTGTATGTGACTAGAAGGGTACGAGAAACCACACAGACCCCAAGAGAACAATCTAACTTCATACAGAATGGAAACAAGCTGGAATTGTCCCCATGTCCATGTAGGTTTAAGACAGAAACACTTCTTGCTATGCTACTATACGAGAGAAACTAAAATCAGACAAAGTGTATGTTTTAGCAAATTATATAATAAGTTAATATGATGAATGTCTCATTACTGTTTCACATTCGGTTAGCACATGCTGGGCCAAGCCTTGGTACAGCACACACTATGCCACCTCACACCGGGATGCCTTCTAAATGGGAATGGACTGATGGAGTGTCATTTATAATAATATAAAAATCTTTACATTTATAGAGTGCTTTTCTCATGACTCAAAGTGCTTCACATAGTGAGTGGGGAGCCACTACAACTACTACTAACGTGCACCATCCACCTGAATGATGTGACGGCAGCCATTTTTCTCCAGTATGCTCACCACACATTAGCTGTTAGGTGGTGAAGGGATGAGAGAGATAGATGATTAGAGACAGAATGACTAGGCTGTGATGGGCAATTTAGTGAGACAATTGGAATATACCCTACTCTTTATGAAGGATGACCACAGAGAGTCTGGACCTGGGCTTTATGTCTCATTCGAAGGAGGGCACCATTTTTGCAGCACAGTGTCCCCATCACCGCACTGGAGCCTCCACATTAAGACCACAGGGTAAGTGATCCCCCTACTGGCCTCACCAACACTTCTTCCAGCAGCAACACAAGCTTTTCCGAATATGCTTAGCTTCAGTTCTGAAGTGCATGTGGCATACATTGTTGACAGGATAGGCCCTGACAGCCTGTGACTTTATGTCTAAAAAAGCTGGTGTGCAAAAAGAATAGAATACAACATCACGAACATAAAAAACGGTTTCTGCTAAATTCTAAGAGAGGGCTGTCATCAGAAATGAAACAGCTCTCACATTCAGTATGCACATTTATGTTTGCATATAAGAAGTCCTGAATACATATATGTCTGCATCTATATCTATATCTGTTGTGAAATGGTACGGCCCGGACACAGACAGGCAGACACGTTTCCATCCATCACCACACGTTTATTTACACAATTATTATTTACAAGTCACTAAGTGCACCGCCACCAACAAATCCCAACAGTCTCCCAAAGTCCAGGCTCCTCTTTAAGCCACTTCTCTATCTCTTTCTATCTCACTCTTTGTCTCTCCAGGCCTCTCCTCGCCGCCTCCTCTCCGACCTCGTCCACCTCCTCACCCGACTCCAGCCAATGACTGGAGGGAGGCGGCCCCTTTTATTCACCCTGGAAGGACTCCAGGTGCATCCTGAGGGTTTCCGTAGCCACACCCCTGTGTGGCGGAAGCTCTGGCGGTACATCCGGAAGTCCTCCGAGTGTCCACAATCCTCTTCCCCCAAGCACTTCCGGGTGTGGCAGAAGTACTGAGGTCCAGGGCTCCCAAGGCATCGGGGCGTCCCCTGGCAGTGACCACAGGCCCCTACAGGGAAGAGCTTCCAAGCTCTGTACCCGTGGCCCCCACAGCAACCAGGGAGGACGCCCCCTCGTGTTCTGGAGGAGGCACAAGCCCTCCTCCGGTCCTCCTGGGCATATCGTCCGGGCATGAACCCCAGCCGTGTGCCACACTGTACATAGTTATTATTGTGATTATTTCTGTGTATTTGGATGATGCCTTTACCCAAGGCAGCATTCAAGAACACAGTACATTGCAGCTGTCCACATTTGTTTTTAACATTTGGAGCACAAGTCAAACACTGAATTAGAGGTGAAAGAACTGAACTAGAAAAGTCCAATGCCATTGCCACTATTGACAACAATATCCACATTGATATTATTTATACAGGATATGTAGAATATTTTAGGTTCACATATACAGATCTCTACATATGCATTTCAAAAGGTGTAGCACCATTAAATGGGTTTATTAAAGTGTAGTGGTTGCCCACAAAAATCTCTTTCTCCACTAAGTGTCATACAGTTTTTGAGTGTCGGAGCAAAATTACTGATGTCATCCTCTTTTACAGGACCTTTATGATTAACCAATAAACATTGATCTCATTCAGCCACAGATGAAATGTTATATGCCCTTATAATGTATATAGTATAATAATGTCAAGTCCAAAGGAGGTAAAACTAGCCTAAAAAATTAAGATAAGCCACTTATCCATAATAATTTCTCAATTATTATTTTTCTTTATTTTGTAGACATTTGTACTTGTTGCAGGTTGCAATAACAAGATACAGTACAGTTGCTTTTCTTTTTTCACACTTGAAGCCCAGGCAGGTTAAGTGAATATCATAGGATCATACAATGCATCAGGAAATACCCGAACATTTTGGTTTAAAGCCCAACTCTGTGGCCACGATTTTCATAAGAAGACCTTGCCCATAATATAGACATTATAAACTCATCTATTTTTACATAGTAAGACCAAATATTTCAAAACAATGTAAATAACATTTGAGTATGTATTCATTTTGTCATTTATAGCACCTTTTTTATCCATTCATCTGGAATCAACGCCGCACTTCTTATAATGAGAACAATATTATCCATGTTTTGCTAAAACTCGTAGGCAGGTGTGGTCTACTGGCCAAAGCTAAGAACCTTACAGCTCAAGGCTACCAGTTTACTCCTTATGTCCCACTTCCTGTGTGATCCTGAGCAGATCACTTAACCTGCCTGTGGTGCACTTGTAAAATACATGTAAGCAATAAAGCTTTGCAGTGATAAAGCACTTTAGGATAGCATCTGCTATAAAAGAGTACAATGTAAGATAAAGATTATTTGTTTATTTACAAGTCAGACCATCCTTGTAGTGTGCCTGACAGCTTTACTCTGTTTATCTAACATTCATCCACTTGTTTTCTGAGCTCACTTTTTCCAGTGTTCAGTCTCTGGATCCAGGAACCACTGCAAGTAGGTCTGTTGACCAGAGAAGAAGCAATCCTGAAGGGAAAGCCAGTTGATCAGAGGACATATTCATTCATGCCAGGCCAATGTTCAGTTTTCAATGAACATGAGAGCACAGATTTGTACTATGAGAAGAAACTCGCTCAAACATTCGGAGAACATTCAGACTCCACACACAAGACTGCCCAGTCGCTGTAAGGTAGCAGTGCAATCCACTGTGCCTCCTTTAATGCTAAGTATATATAAAGCACACATGGGTAGACTCGTCCACTGTACCATCCACAGTTTGACTTTTCATTAGTAAAACAAAACTACCATCTGCAATTGAGAAAGGAAATCAGACAAAAATAACTTAATTGACTTGTTTCAAGTTAAAAGCGAAGCATAGTGCATTGAGTCATAATGGACACATTTACATTTTCTTCATTTTTTGTTTTGTTTTTAGCCTCTCATGTCATTCATACGCTACATGTGGTGAGATAGTTTCTTTACCCCAAACTAATTGACCGCCTTTGAAGCACAATTACAATATTAGTCAGATGAAATCTGCTTTTTGTCGTATGAATGCCCAAGAGGTACCCTTACAGTTCTAGCAAGCAACTAAAATAATTACACGGTTCATGTTAATGTTGAACAAATTAGAAAGAACAAATGTTTGTAGGCTAAAGATGCGGATTTCTATCTTCAAAAGCTCTTCTTGTCCTCCTTTTCAATTTTCATTTTATAGCACGAATGTTTCTTTTTAACGTAGTGGCTTCCAAAAGCTCTTTAATGCAGCACTGTAAGGGGCACTAAGATGGGGCAAAGCAAATCTGCAGTTCTGGCTCTAGAACTGCATTGCTTGTTTTTTTCATTTGTACATCTCCTACACATATAGTAAGGATGTAAGGAGATGAGGGTCACAGCACATGTAATGTTATATACAGGACTGATAAAGAGATGTCTGTGAGTATTGTGTGCCATTGTGACAGCCACAGTCTTTATAAGATGTGAACTCTTCCTCAGTAAACATGTTGAAACTGAAATTACTATTGGTTTTAGTCCATTTAATCTCCACTTTTTTAAATCCTTGAATTTGTCAAAACACTAGCACTGAGGAAATCATAACTGTGTTTAGCTTCTGCATGTGGTTATAAGAGAATAAAACCATTGCATTATATTTACAATGTGACATCTGGCCAGAATGGGCTGGACGGGCGGGGGGCAAGGAGGGTTCATCATGTAGTTAATCAAGGCAGTTGAACTTTGATTTTAATTCTGGGCCTCACAGTTTTCATTACACTTTTCAGCCTGCAGGTCAATAAATTGCAAGTCATGTCACAGATGTCATGAGAGTTTGAATTGTGGCAGTTGTGGGACATGTGGCAGGGACATCATGGCATTGGCGTGCTATGATGAACAGCTCATTGTGACCTAGCAATCTATTGCATGATTCCTTTTGTGTGCAAAGATGAGTTCATCTGCTCTTATTTGTGCCGATGAACTAGCCTGCCTTTCCCTGTATTCAAAACTAATCAGAAACTTGCTCACACTTGCTGCTGTCTTGTAACGTGCCTAAATTCAGCTTGACATTTAAAGTGGAAACACTACATAATAGCAGGTCTCTTCCGCAAAGGATTAGCAAAAGAGAATAAAAGAGGAGAGTCAATGTGGCATGAACTGCATATAGAGGTGACTCAAGTGAGCAACAGAAAGGATATTTTTGTGTTCCAAACCGTGTGTGTGTGTGTTTGTATGAAGTATAACAAACCATTTTGTGTATTATGCATACGCCACTGCATTCCTATATATATATATATATATATATATATATATATATATATATATATATATATATATATATATATATATATATATATATATGTCTGTTTGATATAAATGAGCGAAATCAAAAGTGTACCTTAGTGATAGGCTGTCATCTCGTAAGCCCCAGAAAGACCCAGCAAGCCCTAGACTAAACAGCCTTGAAAATATATGTAGTGTAAACCCTGTTATATGTACAGGATTTATAAATGCTGTGTGAGTATATAATGTATAGAAATAAATATATGATGTTAGTATCAATTTCAAACAAAATACAAATTATATAAAAGGAAAACAACATTAGTAAAAACAATTTGAAATGATACAAACATTAGCAATGATACACTAATAGTTAGACCAATTATCTCCCTGATTTATATATGCACACACAGGTATGAAAATGCACACATGATCTGAAATACTCACAATAAAAAAATGATAAGCTAGGAGCAAAAGAAATATATTAAGAAATAAAATTCTGGGCAGCGTATGACATACATTAAGATACATACACATATTCTATATACTTATTACAGATAGATAGATAGATAGATAGATAGATAGATAGATAGATAGATAGATAGATAGATAGATAGATAGATAGATAGATAGATAGATAGATAGATAGATAGATAGATAGATAGATAGATAGACATTTGCCCTATATGCCTGCAATAATTAGAGCATAGTAAGATGGGTTTATTAACAGAAAGAAAAATTAAACTAGAGTGAGACAATGAAGTGGTGGCCAGCATTGCTTTCTCATTGTTATAATACATATTAATTTGGTATGTTTTGTGTTGTTTTGTTTATTTATTATGTGCCACAATTGATAGGACACTCGACTGAAATGTGTTGCACCTAATATGTCAGTAAGTATAAATATGGTAAATAAATAAACATATAAATATGACAAATTTAGCCATGGTGCAGTAGACATTTCACATATATGCCTGTGATAATTATAATATGTTAATAAACCCACCTCACCATCTATCTTTCTTTTCTGATTTTATATATATATATATATATATATATATATATATATATATATATATATATATATATATATATATATATATATACATATATATATATATATATTTTTTTTTTACTTTCCAATTGTTTTTAAACAATATAGCCAACTGTAAAGCAATCAATAAATGCAGTGTATTATTTTGTCTATCTGACTTCTAATCACAAAATGTAAACATGCAGGTTTTTTTCACAAAAAGTAAAAAATAAATAATACAAGTAACTTCCCTACATATGAACTTGTAAAACAAGAAGAGACAGTGTTAAAGGCACACGCTTGACTCCACTTCAGCTTTAATACTGTGAGAAAAACAAAAAAAAAAGAAAACACTGAAAGTCTTGAAAGGCACGTTGCTGAAAGGAATGCCTAGGAGTGTCAATGAACACGCAAAACACTGTAGGAGGGATCATAATACCTTTAGATGCAGAAGAGTGCTAGTCACGCTCCTGGCCTCTGTCTCTTTTGTCATAAACTCATTTGTGATTTAAAGAGAAGCTAAATAAAGAAATAAATAAATAAATAAGGTTTCTGCTAACACTAAATCTGAAAATTCGCACCGTGTGATGTGTGCACTTAGTCTTGTTACTCGCATACCCCACCCCCACTGTTCCTTTATTTTAGTAGGCTCCCCCTCCCATGGAATGTTTGTCTTTGATACACATTACTGAAGGAAATGTCCAATTGGTGTGGGCAGCTCGTCACTAACCGCACTTTGCTCTTGTCAGCCTTGACACTCAGTCACAGTGACCATTCAGATATGTGTTTAAACAAAAGATTCAAGAAGCTTTAGGAAAACAAAAGTGCACTGGTCCTGTTTTGCAATCCCTTGAACTAATAATACGTCTGCATTTCATACTGGAAACCTGTTATTAAGACATGCGGACAATTACTGGTGTGACAAGCAGGTATTTCCTGCATTTCTTTGCATAACACCAAGTACCATATGTCCTTTATGTTAGTAAGATTTGTCGATGAAGAATGAAGCATAACATATTCATATATATTTTTGGTTGCAAACAAATAATAATTCAATACAGTTTTAATCCTAAGCCAAAAAATAGTTTTCTTTTCTTCTTTTCAAATAAACAACAATTTGAAATTAGCTGGGGTAAACTTTCTGTCAGTTTGATGGCTAAAAAAAATTTAAAATATTAGGATATCCAAAAGAGAGCCTATAAAGACACAAGGCCCGAAGAAACATTAGCTTTCATAACTGCTGACAGCAACATAACCAGTTTCTGAATGTGAAGTCAGTGGCACCCCTCTTGCCCTCAAATCCCCCTTCCTCTTTTCCTGTTTGTTTTTTGCTAGTTGCAACTGTCATCCCATTTATTGTACTCAGCATAACCCAATCGCTCACCAAGCCAACAGTAGAGGTATTCTTCCTAGTGAGACAAAAGGTCCTAAGGCTACACGTAAGCAAGGCTCTGAGGGCAAAGCAGTGCCTCTGAGCAGCAGGTCAGACTGAAAAAGGAAGTGATGGCTCAGAGTGAAGAAATGAAGATGGATGGTCCCCTGAAGGAACGAGGCAAGTGTTTCCATCAGGAGAGGCTTTGGGATTGACGTCTGACTCCTGGCTCCCCTCAGCCTTCACTGTCTATAAAAGGGGGCCAGCGAGTGAAGATTCAAAAGGCCAGTTCTCAAGTACTTCCTGCTAGTGACCGCAGCACACTCTGAACATAGAGGCTTCAAATGGGTCATCCAGGGGCCACTCTGAGGTAAATCAGCACCTCATTCTGTATTAGCAGTGTGGAAAGCCAATGATTGATACAGGTAGCTGTTAAATATATATCCCTGACGTGGACCTGAGAGACTGGCCTAACCGATGAAGGGCCTGAGTAATTATACTGCCTTCAACACAAGAGGCCATCCACATTTAGTTTTTCAAGAGCGACAGGCATGGCAGCTCAAGGGGAGTCCACCTCCAGTCTATTATCAAGACTTCTTTTGCCAAAGAGAACAAAACTAAAAGATGAAAATTATATTGTATAAGTGTAAAAAATCATAAGAGTGTGTGCATACTTATAAATATTTATGACATACTAATATACGTATACAGATAAATAGGTGTCAGCATATTCCATGTATAAGAAAGCTATCTTAAGACATTCTATTTATTATTTTATATGTTGTCCAATTTACTGATAATCAACATCACATAAATATATCTTGCACAACTTCCTTATTTGCAGCAGTTTCATTGTAAAAAGTTACAAAATGCTGGCTGCATATACAGTACATCTTTACTCTAGAAGAAAAACAAATAGAAGATTGTACAAAAGTCACAGTAAAAGTCATGTTTAGAATAGAAAAATAGTTTAGATCTGTGTCCACAAAGGGAAACGAAGAGAACAGAGTACAAAAAGGCTTTTGTATTTCTATTTCTCCATCCACTTTTGATGTCATTTTTATTGTCAGGGTGATGCGGTACCAGAGCCAATCACATGGTACCAGAGCTAAATTCACTGTATAAAAAATTAACCTTTTAAACACTTTAAATATATGGTGTGTTTAATTTTCATACTGTATATAGTGTGTCTATGTGGGTGGAGGGCTATAAACTTTGGTTCTAGCCAATTTTTACATTAGCAGCCAATTTTTGCAGTTAATGAAATATACTTCTTTCATTTAATTTGAATTACTTTGCTTTTTAAGACTCAAAACACATAATTGTTTTTTTAATTTTTTTTTTCTTAACAAAAGGATGACCCTCTAACTCAAGGATCTCAAACTCAGTTACTGCAGGGCCACCATTTTCACTTCAACAAGTTTCTGTTAATGTTAACACATTATTTAATTCTGTGGCTTCTTAGTGTTCTCATTCTGCTCACCAGACATTTCCAAAACTGTTCTCTTTTTTGAGAACATCATCCAAATGTCTTGTGGACAAGTGTAGATCAATATTTCTCAGACACTTTAGGTTTTGAAACATTTTACTCTAATATATACAGTGGTGTGAAAAACTATTTGCCCCCTTCCTGATTTCTTATTCTTTTGCATGTTTGTCACACAAAATGTTTCTGATCATCAAACACATTTAACCATTAGTCAAATATAACACAAGTAAACACAAAATGCAGTTTGTAAATGGTGGTTTTTATTATTTAGGGAGAAAAAAAAATCCAAACCTACATGGCCCTGTGTGAAAAAGTAATTGCCCCCTGAACCTAATAACTGGTTGGGCCACCCTTAGCAGCAATAACTGCAATCAACCGTTTGCAATAACTTGCAATGAGTCTTTTACAGCTCTCTGGAGGAATTTTGGCCCACTCATCTTTGCAAAATTGTTGTAATTCAGCTTTATTTGAGGGTTTTCTAGCATGAACCGCCTTTTTAAGGTCATGCCATAGCATCTCAATTGGATTCAGGTCAGGACTTTGACTAGGCCACTCCAAAGTCTTCAGTTTGTTTTTCTTCAGCCATTCAGAGGTGGATTTGCTGGTGTGTTTTGGGTCATTGTCCTGTTGCAGCACCCAAGATCGCTTCAGCTTGAGTTGACGAACAGATGGCTGGACATTCTCCTTCAGGATTTTTTGGTAGACAGTAGAATTCATGGTTCCATCTATCACAGCAAGCCTTCCAGGTCCTGAAGCAGCAAAACAACCCCAGACCATCACACTACCACCACCATATTTTACTGTTGGTATGATGTTCTTTTTCTGAAATGCTGTGTTCCTTTTACGCCAGATGTAACGGGACATTTGCCTTCCAAAAAGTTCAACTTTTGTCTCATCAGTCCACAAGGTATTTTCCCAAAAGTCTTGGCAATCATTGAGATGTTTCTTAGCAAAATTGAGACGAGCCCTAATGTTCTTTTTGCTTAACAGTGGTTTGCGTCTTGGAAATCTGCCATGCAGGCCGTTTTTGCCCAGTCTCTTTCTTATGGTGGAGTCGTGAACACTGACCTTAATTGAGGCAAGTGAGGCCTGCAGTTCTTTAGACGTAGTCCTGGGGTCTTTTGTGACCTCTCGGATGAGTCGTCTCTGCGCTCTTGGGGTAATTTTGGTCGGCCGGCCACTCCTGGGAAGGTTCACCACTGTTCCATGTTTTTGCCATTTGTGGATAATGGCTCTCACTGTGGTTCGCTGGAGTCCCAAAGCTTTAGAAATGGCTTTATAACCTTTACCAGACTGATAGATCTCAATTACTTCTGTTCTCATTTGTTCCTGAATTTCTTTGGATCTTGGCATGATGTCTAGCTTTTGAGGAGCTTTTGGTCTACTTCTCTGTGTCAGGCAGCTCCTATTTAAGTGATTTCTTGATTGAAACAGGTGTGGCAGTAATCAGGCCTGGGGGTGGTTACGGAAATTGAACTCAGGTGTGATACACCACAGTTAGGTTATTTTTTAACAAGGGGGCAATTACTTTTTCACACAGGGCCATGTAGGTTTGGATTTTTTTTCTCCCTAAATAATAAAAACCACCATTTACAAACTGCATTTTGTGTTTACTTGTGTTATATTTGACTAATGGTTAAATGTGTTTGATGATCAGAAACATTTTGTGTGACAAACATGCAAAAGAATAAGAAATCAGGAAGGGGGCAAATAGTTTTTCACACCACTGTACTTTATGATGGATACACAGGTGAAAACAGGATTAGGTTAGCTGTTGTCTGTTGGCTCATTTTGCATCTCATATTGTTTGGCTGCTGGAAAGTAATAAGACTCATGAAAGTTAAAAAGCAAGTGACTTCTAATTTAGGCAAATTTTTTTTTTCAGTGAGCAGAAGTAACTGCTTACTAATTTACAAAGTGATTGGAGTGAACACCTGCAGCTAAAACAGCTCTCCAGGATCTGAGCTAACATCACACATTGCTCCTGTACCCCTGGGCTCATTCTGAGTGGCCCCTTAAAGGCATAGCTCTCCAGGGTGGCTTTTGTAATATATCTCTTGTTAGATTGTACATTATGCTGACATCTTTTGACCAAAGAGGATTGTAGCCTCCAGTTGCCCTGATCTCAATTCATTTTAGCCTAGTTTGTTTTATTTTGAAATTTTTGGCACTATTCTGTTTTGTTGTTTTGAACATAATTTTTAGATATTCTTTTGGTCAGGGTTTCATAACATTATCAAAAGTGTTACACTAGTCAGTATGGATGCTTCACTGTGCCAAAGTACCAATGAAACTGAAGATATTTAAAAGCAAAGGGTTACAGAGACTTTGATGTCAGATTTTGATGTTAAAACAAACTGATACGTCCAGCCTGTGTCTTTGTCCATATTTAATACATGAGTGCAGTACACTGTGTGTATTTACAAAAATAATTACAAGATGCAATACCACTGAAGTTTATTTTTCACATTTTAATCCACTTTAAAATCCATCTATCCATTATCCAACCCACTATATCCCAACTACAGGGTCACGGGGGTCTGCTGGAGCCAATCCCAGCCAACACAGGGCGCAAGGCAGGAAACAAACCCCGGGCACAGCGCCAGCCCACTACAGGGCACACACACCCAAGCACACACTAGGGATCGCCAATCCACCTAGCCTGCATGTCTTTGGACTGTGGGAGGAAACCGGAGCACACCCACGCAGACACGGGGAGAACATGCAAACTGCACGCAGGGAGGACCCGGGAAGTGAACCCGGGTCTCCTTACTGCGAGGCAGCAACGCTACCCACTGCGCCACCGTGCCACCCCCACTTTAAAATCAAATTAATTAAAAAACATTAACTCATATTTTAATGTAACTAAAATATAAAATATTTGAACTTAAATTTATTTGGCCTAAAATACATTCATTTATTCATTTTCCACTGCTTATCAAAGCCGGGTCACGGGGTAATAGTATTAGCAGTGAGGCCCAAATGTCCTCTTCCACAGCCGCACTTGCCAACTCATACTGTGGAATTCCTAGGCATTCCCAGGCCTTCTGGGAGATGTAAACCTCCCAACGAACCATTGGTCTTCTCCAGGGTCTCCTCCCAGCTGGTCATTCCATATCAGATGCCCGAACCACCTCAATTAGCTCCTCTCGACGTGGAGGGTCAACGGCTGTACTCCGAGCCTCTCCCAGATGTCTGTGCTTCTCATTCTATCTCTAAGGGAAAGCCCAGCCACCCTGCAGTGAAAGTTCATTTCGGCTACTTGTACTTGATGGCATTCTTTCGGTCATTACCTAAAGCTTATGACCATAGGTAAGAGTAGGGACGAAGATCGACTGGAAGTTTGAGGGCTACTCCTTCTGACTCAGGTCCTTCTTCACCACTACAGGCTGGAATAGTGACCACATAACTGCACTTGCTGCCCCAATCTGTCTCTCAATCTTGCCATCTCTTTTGTATTCACTCATGAACAAGACCCTGAGGTACTTAAACTCCTCCACTTGAGGCAGTAACTCACCTCCCAAGACAGTAGAGTACAGTCCACCTTTTTCCTACTGAGGACCATGGCCTAAGATTTGGAGGTGCTGATCCTCATCCATGCTGCTTCACACATTGTCGTAAACCGTCAAAATGTGTGCTTGAGTTCACAGCCCAGTGATGCCAACAGGACCACATCATCTGCAAAACGAAGTGACACAATTCTAAGGCCACTGAACTGGACCCCTTCCCCTCCCTGGCTGTGCCTTGGTATTCTGTCCATGAATGTCACAAACAGGATTGGAGACAAAGCACAACCCTGGTGGAGTCCCATACCCACTGAAAACGGTACTGATTTTTTTCTGTGTATGCGGACACAGCTCTCACAATGATTATACAGGGACCAAATAGCCCTTATTAGCAGCCCCGGAAACCCATGCTCTCTCACACCCCCCCAAAGAATCCCTCGAGGAACATGGTCATACACCTTCTGTAAGTCCACAATACACATGTAGACCAATTGGGCATACCCCCATGCCTCCGCAAGATTATTCATGAGGGTAAAGAGCTGGACCACCGTTCCACAGCCAGGACAAAATTCACATTGCTCCTTCTGGATCTGAGGTTCCAGGACTGGGCAGAGTCTCCTACCTAGTACCCTGGAGACTGAGGAGTGTGCTGCCCTGATAGTTGGAACAGACTCTGCTGCCTTCCTTTTTAAAAATAGGGACCACAACCCAGGTCTGCCTTTTCAGAGGCACAGTTCCCAATGACCACACAACATTGAACAGGTGTGTTAGTCATGACAGCCCAACAATGTCCAGAGTCTTCAGCATTTCTGGGCAGATCTCATCAATCCCCAGGGCCTTGCTACTGTGGAGTTGCTTAACTACCTCAGTGACCTCCCTCAGGGAAATGGGCATGGATCCCCCATCAGCTTCTGGCTCTGCCTCCTCCACAGAGGACGTGTCCATCGGGTTCAGGAGCTTCTCAAAGAGTTCCTTTCACAGCCAGACAATATCCTCAGTCTGAATCATCATTTCTCCACCCGTGCTGAGAACAGCCTGGGAGAATCCCTGCCCTTCCCTTTCTGAGTCGCCTGATGGTTTGCCAGACACCTCTTTGAGCCCAATCAACAGACGAATCTCACGCTCTCTCTGAACTCCTCCCACACCCGGGTTTTTGCTTCCCTGACCATTTAGGCTGTAGCCCTTTGGGTCTGTCAGCACTTTCTGCTGCTTCAGGAGTCTCCCGTACTAACCATACATGGAAGGCCCCCTTTTTCAGCCTGATTGTATCCCTCACCTCTGGTGTCCACAACAGGGTCCTAGGGTCACCACCTTGAGAGGTCATCTACTGTATGGCCTTCAGGCCACAGCTTTTTGCAACCACGAAACAATGTAGGCTTTGAATAACGCCCATTTGGACTCTGTGTTCCCAGCCTCCTCTGGGATAAGAGCCAGTTTGTGTGACTGGATTCCAGTCTGCCATGCCCTCTACCTTCGGCTGCCAACCTCAGCCAAAAGTTAAACTATTAATAATTCAAAACAAGTGGAATTGCATGATTTTTTGATAATTCCTTTATGCTTGGTATGCTTCATTTAAGATGCTAAAAAATTAAAGGAGAAGAAGAAGCAGAAACATATATCTTGTATCATGAAGCTGGGATGATCCTTAGGCTAGCATTTCAACACATATTCAAAGCAAGTTCAAAGCTAAAAGTAGAAAAATCTTTTATTTTTTTTAACAAAAAAATTAAATGCTTGCCACAAACAGTCATCCTAGTAAATTAACAAAGGCATAAAAGCTAACATTCTTTGTAATTATTAACTGCTGTGACTGCTACATTTGAAAATTTTGAACTTTAATAGTTTAAAGCTCGATTCTTGTGTTGAACTCAGAATTCAGAAAAGTCATTCTTTAAAAGTTGCAAATGCACATGTCCTCTGAGCAGTGGTAATTCACCCAAAATTTAATCAGATTAACACATATAAATATAACCAAACTTATTAAGCATCTGTCCTGTTGTTCTTGAGTTACAGTGTGCACAAATATTTTACCACAGATACACAGACATATAACTTTTCAAAAATTACACATTCTAGGACTATCAAAATGTGTTTTGTGTTCAAAACATATAGTTGATTTTTTTTTAAAAAAAAACAATATTTTCTTCATATATTAAACTAGGGGGCTCTGCACCCTGCTTGCTTTGCTCGCCAACCTCTGCTCCTCTGAAAACCCTCTTAAACAGTGATACAATGGGAAACAAATAACAGTTGTTTTTTTACCTGCTTTTTGCTCAATCAGCTGCTGGCTTGCAGCTGCTGCCGTGCCGCATGATCTGCATTTGTGCTGTGCTTCAAACATTTAAAAGCCTCTACAGCACCTGTCCTTTTGTCTCACTGCCTTGTCTCTCTTGTCCCCCAGACATCCCCAAACACTATGCGATCTCTTTTCGCTGTTCCATTATTTCACCGAGTAATATTTTCTATTTGCTTGCGCTAGTACGATCTTTACTCTCATTTTTTTGAGACTTTCGAATTTTCCTACTTCCATTATCTCTAACCTGCTCTACATGTGTATCACAGGACTTGCTTCCAAAGGTTGTATATATGGTGTGACTTATCCGTCTCGCGGGACGTGACATTGCCTCTCTGTCTCTCTGTCTGTCTTCAAAAGATCTCTCTTCCAAACATCACGTCTCATCGCAGGAAAAAAGTCTCGTATCGTTGCAAGATTTTTTTTTATAATAGAGAGATATGGAGACTGTGACAAAGGAAACACATTCACTAATAAAAATAAAGGCGACAAAATTTTCTTTTATTTAGCATTTTCATGGTCTCACCAACTTGGTCTTCGTTGTCTCACTCTTTCTAGACCTACCCCTGTACTGTGCAGTTTGGGTGTAACATCTACCGCTACTAACCCTACATAGCTGTAAAATGCTGTACTATATATGCACACAAGCAAAGTAATAAAATGTATAGAGTGTACTCAAATATATATACAGTGTTATATATTTGCATGAGTATATGTGATGCACAGATAAAAACAATTTTCCTCCAATGGCAACTCTTAGACAGCTGTTTTGGAATTCTAACAACATAAAATTATTTTGCACATTCTTAGGCTGTCTACTTAAACTAATGATAAGGTGCAAAACTTAGATGGGGTTTTGATCCTAAAGGAGTGCTCCCCAACAGTGCAAAAGAAATTGTCTCCAGACAGAGAGTGGAGTCTCTGTCCTCAGTGATAAAAATGTAAAGTCATAAGCTAGACCACCAGTAGAGATCACGGATGTGATCCAGAAATGTCAAAAATATGTACTTTGTGTACGTGACAATAATGACCCCATAAACCTATATGTAACTTGAAAACTGAAAATGAAGAGAGAGGAAGTGAATAGTTGTTTGTCCATGTTCGTGCGAATGAAAGCTTTATTTACAGTTGCAAATAGTAAGGCAAAATTGTAAGGAAAGCTCTCCCATGGCTGTATTGTATAACATACAGTTACTTTATGCTATCTGGAATTGATTGGTTGTAGTGTCACAGGAAAATGAGGACGTATTTCTTAGGGATGAAAGAGGAAATTACAAATCACAAACAGACTTGGATTACAACGTCCCTTTTTTAATACAGTAGATAGCAAACTTTGTGTGGCAGTGCCTTAACTTCAGGAAGATAGTATAATTAAGGGTGAGAGCTCTTTCCTCTCCTAACTTTGGCCCTGGTGGTGAAAGTTTTGTGGTATGTCATTCTGATAAGGTTCAGGAAAAAAGTTCTTTAGTTTTCAACTGTGTTGCTTTTTTTTTCTCCTTCTGAGTTAAAAGCTGTAGACAGACATTATCCAGATGCCCTCTGCCAACGCCTTGTGAGATCCAGCCGTCATGCCTTTTGTTCGGTTCACTGGCCTTAGGATAACTGCAGGCGCATGAAGAGCACTTGTTTTTGAAGTGTGTAGTGGTGACGGAAAGTGAGATGTAAATTATGCGAAAAACAGAATTGCCGTCTTCTTCCGCTCCCCTTATTTTCTGTCATTAACTTAGGTCATTAGAATTGCAATTTTTATGTTTAATATGAGTTTAGGATTTTTATAGTTATAAGACAAACATTATGTTTGTTTTTATAACAGTGCATTATGGAAACTTTTAAAATAGTGTGTTACACCAGTAACTACTTAAACAATATTACTGTTCTCTCCTATTCAGCTGCCCATAATTTGTTATGCCTAATTCAGATCACCCTGCTGCTTTTCTCTGTCCATTCACAAACCCCTCACTGGCAGTGCAGGCCTGCTGACCTTTGTCCCAGCTTCCATCAAAGCCATCTTCCTAGCTCGCGTGTCTCTAGCACCTGCCGTCCAAGGCAAATTGCCAACCTTCAGGGAGTTGCTGTTGAATGACCTGTGATCCTTTGAAGGCTCTTCACTATACCAGTGCTCCATACCACATGCAGGACACTGCATGGAAGTGTAATTTTGAGAATCACTTCTGTTAAGCTACCGGAGAAGTCACTACACTGTTTCCATCCATTCATTTACTGTAAGCATGTTTTCGATTTTACAGAGCTAGAGACCATCACGGCAGTGCTAGGCACAAGGATGTATCCAACTCTGGACAGGATATCAAATATCAAGTAATTTTGATTTTTTTTAAGGTGATTTACTAATAATCTCATGTTCAACAATGCAAAATAACTACAAATAAATAAATTTTTATTATTTATTGAATCGCCTTTAATGTATAAAATTGAATTATGACAGACATGTGCTATCATATCTCGTGAATCTAAACTGAGTTAGTGTGAGTGTGTGATGGACTGCTGAGCCTCCCAGGATTGATACTTACCTACCGATCACTGTGACCATAAACTTTTATCAAGTAGTTCCAGTCAATGGATGGATGGGTAATTCTGTAAACTTTACAAGCGTATATTCACACCTTCGTGGAGAAACTTGTTGGCCATCAATTATTACTGTTAATGTATGTTCTTACTCAAAAGGCCTGATGTTTAATAAATGATCTTTTTATAACTGAGGATTACATAAAGCTGTTATTTTGTGTGCCAGGTGGTGAACTGGCATCCCTCCTAGGTTGGATTCCTGGATAACTTAACAAAAAAGAAAAACGTATGTTGTATTCATTAAGAAAATCGATAATCACTATCTTTAAAAAATTCAGAAACAAGAAAGTTTTTTGGTTTTAAATAAATGTTGAAAGGCATTTGGGTTACAGAAGTGCACATTCAAGGCCTTATTGAATCTGTTTTAGGATTTCAATATGTGTCTACAGCTGCAGCCTTCCTTAGCTCTAAATTGCTTTGCGTCTGGCTTGGAGGCCTACATGTTGAAGTAACCATTACATTTAAAAATCATCCCACTAGAGGAAGTCTGGATTTTAGGTAATCACTAGCTGCAGGGTCTCCTAACATTTTCTAACCCAACATATCTGGCCTTGTCATTAACAGTACTGTGGTTTGATCTTCTACACAAAGGCAAATTAATACTGTTATGGCTTCGGCAAATTAGGACATCCTGAGTAGCTCGCTAACCAGAGAAGGCGGCTCAGGTGTGAAATTGGTACGTACTGTAAGTGTAGTGTCTCTAAATGGTGGCTGTACTGTAAATGGCTAAGCAAAAGAAGGCTTTTGGAAAAAGGAAGCCCTTCTGAGATCCCTAGCATATGTTCGCTGACTAGACAGACATTATCTTCAGCCAACAGAGCTGTTGCTCTTTTTCTGTTTAAAATACTTAGAAAAAAATCAGATATATGATATTAATGGATGGATAAATATGTAAGAGAAAAAAAAATGAAAAAAAGTAAAATTCTACGTAATTTCTAAAGATGGTGATGTGCAAAACAGAATTAGTATAATTTATCAGGTGCTTCATCTTGAAGTGTACAGTATGTCTGGGGGGTTAAGTATTGTGTTTTTTTAACATTATTTTTCACATATCATTACATTAGAAAAATGACTGGACACTTCTCCAGACCTCGTTAAAGTAAGAAAGAATGTGAGTTGCCTGTATATCCAAGTAAATTGACTTTCCAAACTTACATTTGGGGGCTTATATGAAGACCTTGTTTTATTATAATTTGCTCATTCATACATTTGCTATCTTGATCGATACAGTTCGGGGTCAGTTAGCTTTGTAGGGAAGCTAGCTAACATAAAAAATGAATGCTTGAAAATCAATAAAAATGTGCAGACATTTAATGTTCAATTTGTTCATTCATGCCTCCATCAATTCTTTGAACTTGTTTACACCACTGAAGAGTTGTGGGAGGAAACTCTGTGTGCAAGGCAGAGGTTCACCTTTAATAGGGCATCAGTCCACCATGGGGGCACCTTCATACACACCCATTGGGCCAAATGTGATTGCCAATTACTTACTTGTATATCTTGGGGATGTGAAAGGAAACTGGAGAAAACCCATGCAAACGTGGAGAAAATTGCATTATATTATTCATCCATCCATTATCAAGCCCATGTCATTCTGTATGGGGTTGCAATGGGCCAGAGTGTTATTTCTATTCTATTCAATTTTATTATGTATGGTGGGTAGGTGGTTCATGCTGCTGCCTCTTGGATCTAGTATCCTATGTTCTAATCCTATATCCAGATGCTGCCCATGTGGAGTTACACTTTCTCCCCATCTCTGTGTTGGTTTTCATCCAGGTACTCTAGTGTTCCTTCCACATCCCGAAAGATACCTCCCTGTCCAGAGCTGCTTCCTGCCTTGTACCCAGTGCTGCCAGGACTGGCTCCTGCATTTGCAAGCCTTGATTAAGATGGTTTGAAAATGGCTGAAATCCATCCATCCATCCATCCATCCATTTTCCAACCCACTGAATCCGAACACAGAGTCACGGGGGTCTGCTGGAGCCAATCCCAGCCAACACAGGGCACAAGGCAGGAAACAATCCTGGGCAGGGTGCCAACCCACCGCAGGACACACACAAACACACCCACACACCAAGCACACACTAGGGCCAATTTAGAATCGCCAATCCACCTAACCTGCATGTCTTTGGACTGTGGGAGGAAACCGGAGCGCCCGGAGGACACCCACGCAGACACGGGGAGAACATGCAAAGTCCACGCAGGGAGGACCCGGGAAGCGAACCCAGGTCCCCAGATCTCCCAACTGCGAGGCAGCAGCGCTACCCACTGCGTCACCGTGCCGCCCATGGCTGACATATTATATTATATTATATTATATTATATTATATTATATTATATTGGATAAAATTAGATCAATCCATGTTATGGTCCAACTTTTTCCAATGCAGGGTTGTGAAGGCTTGAGGAACTATTTTATTATATTTTAATAAAATATACTATTTCTCCATCCCACATAATCCAATTCATGGTTAGATTTGTGGTTAGAACATTACAAAAAATTCAACAAGAGCAGGATATTTAGCTCAACAAAGCTCACCAAGCCTTCAACCAAATTTCTCTAAATGCAGAGCATCGGCAGCATAAGCCACAAGGCGGGAAGCAACCAGGAGGCAGGATGCCACACTCACACCTACACTCACGCTCACATTTATACAGAGATAGTTTAAAAGCACAAATTAATCTAACATGCACATTTTAGGAGATTTAGGGGGAAGATCAAAGTATCCTGGGTAAAACCTATGCAGACATAAATGAAACAGATAAAGGATAAAGCTGAGAAATCTATATGCACCAATATCTGTGTGTGTGTATGGTGTGTTGATTAGTCAGTAGTACAGTTTTTTCTCCGTCACTTGACCAGCAGCATGAGAAAAGTGGAGAGACACATGATGTGTGTGAGCAAGACACTGAATGCCACAATACTGAGCTTCCTACAGATTTTTCTCAGCAGCCAGATCCTCTTAGAGCTGTAACATTTCAGACTGCACATTTGGTCTTGCTGTCTTACTAAAGTAAACTATTTTGGACAGACTTTAATTCATTTGCATTGTTCCATGGTTTCCACTTCCAATAATTAAGCCAGTTCTTTTCAACTAAATTCCAAGTAAGCAGCTTTCTTTCTGATTTGGATTTTCTTGCAAAGTAAAACATGGCTAGCACCCATCGGTTGACATGTAGGTGGCTTATTGCCATACCAGCATTAGAACATAAACGGATTCTGTGGATTTATTCAACGTGGCTACTAGGCTGAGTAAATTTGTGAAAAAAAACATACTTTGCATTTTTTTAACTTCTTCTTTCTTCTTGTGCTGAACATTCTTGCACATTTTCTTGGATTTTAAAGGTAATTACTTTTATAAAACACTAAGCGTGCCTATGATGAAAGGCACTATATACAGTAAACATGATTATGTATAAAGTTGTGTGTGTTGTAATGTGGAGGAACTTCAACTTGTTCTTTGAACAGAGGCCTCAGATATTATAGAGGGTAGCTTAGAGTGGGGTCACTACTAATTAAAAACTCACTTTATGCCAACAGTATCCATCTACAGCCAGCTTACCTGACCAAAAGTTGGAGGCGTTATCAGTTCCTGTCGTCACCTCCTCAAAAACAGTTGATACCAATAAGAAAAAGAAACTTAGGAAATTGTAGCAGAGTTAAAAAGGTGAACTTTTGCTTTAAACAATGTAGTCACATCACCCCCCACCCCCACCACTGAAATAATGTGACTACAACTTCCCAGGCTGCAGAAATGTTCCTTTAAGTCTAGCTGGGTTGATTTCCTGCATGTGATTGGACTGAATAGCAACAAGAACTCGTAGCTTTGAGATCACGGAAGAACTAGTGCCTCGAACTTGTAATAATATTTACAGATGGCAAATTTGCCAGGTTATTTCTTCAGCTTTAGAAAGACGGACATGGTGTCATGTGTGGGCCTTAACTCTCTGACAGAAATGTTTGCATGTGTAAAAGCTGAATGTGCACATAAAAAATAATGAATAAACAGTACTTATATAAATGGAGTCCTCATTATAGTTTTACATTTTTGTGCAATGACGACCTGCAGTAAAGGAAACCAAGGTGGCCTGGAAAAAGACCAAAAATGAATTTAATTGATCTTTATCTAGATTAAAAAAAGAAAAAAGCATCCACATATCACACAAATGACTTGCTTTCACCCTCTTATGGAAAACTAGCACTATGTCCAATAATTCTTTGTCTGAAGTCCCCTTGTCCATCAGCCTTGGATGAAGGGTGATTTTGTAACTCAGGGACGTTAATAGCCATCAGGGCTTACTTTTTTTTTTTTTTTTTTTTTTTTGGAGGGGGATGTTGGTAAATGGGAGCATTGTCTTGTGCCTGCTGCTTAAGCCTCCTTCAAGCAGTTCCTCACCTGTCATATCTGTCATAGATTTAATTCATCATGCTGTCTGGTCAAAAGCCATACTGATGGTATCAACATCTCTGCCTTATAAGTTCGATCAAAGGAGCTTAGCAAGGGAAAATAAGATTTAGATGAAGAAAAGCAGTCTTGTTCGATTCCAAATTTTAATTTGAAATATGCTCTATCTGCTTTTTATGGATCAATAATTTATACAATAGCCTTTTTTTTAATCTGTGAGTTGTAGGCAGATGGTGGCGTCTCCTATGCAGACAGCCTTTATATTCTTGAACCTGATTTCTCAGAGTTACTGTTTTTTCTAAATCTTTTCTTGGTGGATTGCATTTGCAATATTTTTCCACATTTCTGACAGAAAGCTGGATAGAAAAATCAGTTTGTCTGAAGTCTGTTATTCCTGCTGCATTTTTAGCAAAAATATATCAAATCCCCATTGAGATGCTGTATGACTATCATGAAGCAATATTCTAAGCAATTCTTACTTTTATATAGCAGCTCCCCTAGTCTGAAATATCAAAAACCTTGTAAATGGAGTCTTCCTAATTATGTTTATGGACTTGGAAACTGCAGCTCTGATAAATCTAGGAAGAAATGTAATCTATTTGTCATCTGTTTGAATGTCTCTGAAAGCTGCTCTGCAGACATACTACACTTTATCATAAAAGACACCTCATACATTATGAAGTTTAAAATGATTGCAACACACAGTATTCACATATACAGTATGTGGACTTCTAACACATATATAAAAGTGGCACCAAACATTGGTAACCCCCTTGATTCAGCCACCTTTTTCATTATAATATAGTTATTTTTTCCTGATAATTTATCATGGTGAAGAGGTTTCAATATAAATCTACTCCTACTTATGTCACATTTTTTGTCACACTTTAAATCTGGCTTATTTTAAAACCTATTTATATATGTTTGGTATCATTCTTTTCGGAATTTATCGAACTTTAATGTGATGTTGTTAGATTTTCAGATTCTTATTCCTGTACAGGCTTTCAAATGTTCGAAGTACCGTGCAAGATGCAGATCACGTGGCATGGCAGCAGCAGCAAGCCAGCAGCTGATTGAGCAAAGAGAAGGTAAAAAAAAAAATTGTATTTGTTTCCCATTGTATCACCATTTAAGAGGGGGATTCAGAGGAACGACCGCTTATCCTTGGGGTGCGTTCAGCCCCACTCTTCACAACTCAAGTGGCAGAGACGCGAAGTGGCTGGTGATCGAAGCGAGCAGGGGGGAACCCCCTAGTAATTCTATCATTTCAAGTGTATCTAATGGTTGATAATTTGGGAGCTTTCGGGGACAGCTTCTAGGCTACCTGCCCAATAACTATCTTTGTGAGGTTTGCATGTTGCCTTTTAACATACCAAGGACATGAAGGTTACACTGACTGGGAACTCAAATTTGGTTTAGACTGGAAAACTGATATCCCTTTCAAAGGAGTTGACTTGTGCCTACTGCTCAGTCCTATTATAATAGTCTCTGCCTCTTCCTGCAACCATCCCACAGACAAATCAGGAAAATCAACAGAAATTTGACTTTATCTCAAGGTTTTTTGAAAGGAACTATATTAAAAGGAAAGCTTGATTGATTCCTGTCCATTAGGGTAAAGCAATCTGAGACAGAAAATATTTAAAAGTGACCTTACAGGATATCAGTAAACATGCATAACAACACTGATTTTTTCTTTTAAAGTAAAAGTACAGTCACCTGCAAAATACTGATTTCCCATTCAGGTCTTGTTCCTGCCTTAAACCTGCTGTTGCTAGGAGAGGCTACAGAGGCTTGTGACCCTATAATGGAGAAAACAAGATCAGACAATGAGTGGATGAACGGATTCACTATGCAAGGTGCTATATATTGGAACTTTGTATCTTTTATTTAATAAATTTACATAACCATGCATTTGCACCGTAGCTTTTTTTTTTTTTTAATGGTAGACGATGTAAAACAAAACTTGTTTAATTTCTGCTCCTTTCTTTTGAGAAGTGCACTATAAAATGAAGAGTTCCTTATTTCTGGATGACTGGGCAGAGGAGAGAAACGTAACCAGAACTGGGACTTCATGTCAGTTCAGGCCCCCGGTGACTCTAAAGTGAAGAGTTAGAACAACAAAGCAAGGCCCGGCAGCCAGGCTGTGGTGAGTCACCAGCAGCACTGCACGCAGGAGGCCATGCCAAAGACTGCTGCAGCCCAGACTCCTTCCACTAAAATAATAATACAGGCAATGCAGGCAATGTGCACTTCTCCACCTCGTCAGCTGTTCTTTTGATTCCTAGTCCCTATCTTTTTTGCAGCAGTGCAAGGGAGCCAAGCTTCTCTAGGCTTCCAGTGACGCGTGCCAAACACGTGTGAGGTAAATCCCCGAACTCTGTCTGTTCTTTAAGGATTCCTTGGCTAGCAGCCAAACTAAATATTTCTTCTGGATGAAAACGTACTTGTACTGTGCTCCTCTCTGCAGTCTGACAGCTCTTTAAAACTCAGTGGAGGGGTTTCCTCATTGAGACTGCTAAACATCTAATACAGTGTGAAACATGTTTGGGCTTTTTTTTTTTAAACTGGGCAGTGATTACAGCTGGTGAATGGGAGAAAGAGAAGCTAGAACTTGGCTTGCTACCCACTGCAAGCCCCTCCCTTTGCCTGCTGCACACACAGACACACTCACTCTACCAAACTTTGCCCTCCCTTCTGCTTCCTTCTTGTCAGTGATGGCCTGCTGCCAGTCCTCTTCCGCTGGCTGCTTTGGGATAAATCAATTAAATTGGGGTTTGTATTTGGGTAACTGAAGTGGCGGCTGTAAGCTGGAGGCTCTCCATTCATAAGCTGAAAACCTTTAAGCAGTCTTTAGGGGAGTTTTAGTACCTGGAGAATTTATGCAAAGAGTCAATTGTCTATGTATTTTTTTAAGAAAAAACACACCAACCTAACAGCAAAAGGTCTAATGTCTAAGGAAAGGGCACACCTTCCTGGACTCCTTGGTTTGTTGGCTAAGGGGTTAGACTGGAAAGCACAAAGCTGTAAGTTAAGCTCCCAATATCGACTGTATATATGACCATTTAGCCTGGCTGGGCAGCAACTTTGTGAACGGAATCACCATAAAATTTGTGCTGCATATGTAGTGCGCATTAGTCAAACATGATGAGATAGGTGACTCAGAGTCTTGGAGAACAACAAAGCTGTGGGTCATGTGTCAATTGGCATTAGGCATTTCTTTTATTTAGCTGACTTTGGAAACATTGTTTGAATAAGGCTCATCAAGAGCAATCACATTCATGCTACTCCCATTTGAGCATTACACCAAGACTTGCGGCAAGACAAGAGTGCTTTCACCAGTCTGTCGCTTAAGTTATTTGCTTACACTCACATGACAGAATTAGGAGACACGTAAATCCAGTGGAGCAGGCACTCCAGTCAAAAGTTTTATGAACTAAGTCTGGTTCTTAAAATACAAAATTGACTCTATAGATCACGCAAAGGCCTTTTTAAAAAAATGTGAAAGACGAGGACTCCCAAAAGCACCCATGACCCAGAATTGGAGTAAGCAGTTTTGAGAATGTTATGTTAGGTTAGGGTTGAAAAAAAGAATCAACTGAATCTGTTTGGAAAAGTGAGCTGCACTTTAGTCTTTCTGTTATTACAATGGTCAAGAAATAGACAAGTGGTATTGAGATGGGCACACTATATGTCACATTGCATATTGGAAGATACAGCAGTCAGAGTAGAGCAGACATTGCTTCTCCTATCCAATCATTAAATTAAAAGACATGCTTATTTCTGGCAAAATTATTACATTTGATTTTACAGTATGCCTCAAGGTTTCAGTCTGTGTGGAAAAACACAATACAGGCACTCTTCATGCAGTAAATATAAATGTTCTCATGCTTTCCAATGTCTTGCAGTTCTTTATATCCCTAAGGCAGCTAATAGTGGCAATGTCTGTGCATAGCAATGTAATGTAAAGTAATGTAAGCTAAGCTAAGACAAGGTGACAATGGACAAGTCCAAAATAAACTCCCAGTTTATTTTCATTCCCGAGAAGACAAAACAACTCTTAGGACCCAAAGCCCACTGGAAAATGCAAAGTATATCTGGCCTAGGCCAACTACTGCCCTCTACATACCCTGGGCACTCAGTAATGTGCTAGGGTGCAGGTCACTAAACTCAGTAATGTGCTAGGGTGCAGGTCACTAACCATCATGTTCCTGGAATACAGCAAAAGATATGAAGCTATGTCTGTCTACTTAGTCATTTGTCAGTATATCTAATGAAAGAATCAAAAATTGTTAATTAGTACAAAATCTTTATAATGCAGACCTACCAGTTTTTTTTTTTGTTTTTGTTTTTTTAGGTCTTTTTAAGGTGAAGTGGTTAGCACTGTGGCCTCAAAGATCCAGTGTGTTGGGTGTGAACTGCACGTATTCTCCATGCCTGTGTGGGTTTCCCTCTGTGTACTATGGTTTTCTTTCCACATCCCCAAAGACACGGATATGTTTGATTAACTAGTTATTCCTAATTATCTCTTTGTGAGTGTCGGGGGAATGGGCAACAGACTAATGCTTTGTCCAGGGCCACTCATACCTTGCACTCAGTACTGCAGGGATTCACTCCAGTCCCTGCATCTTGAATGGGATCAAGTGGTCTTGAGAATGTTATGTTTTTTTGTACTTATTGGGCAAAGTGAGGGTATTCCCATACTATCAAAGGGTAGTCATCAGGTACAACTTCCTGTTAGCCGTCTGGTTGTCTACTTTTTCAGGCATGTGTGCTTTGTACTGACCTTCTAAGATGCATTCAAAGAGCACCACAAATGTATGAAATAGAGTAGAGGATTGTATAAGTCAGTCTGAGTACTCGCCCTATAAGAATGTAGTAGAATGTAAGGAAACATTTAAAGGTACTGTACTGGCTTTCCCCCCTTTTTAATGTTCACTGCAAAGAAACAGACAAAAGGAATCTGTATAGGATTTGCATAATCATACAGAATCCTCCAGTAACAGTTTGCATGGAGCAGAAGCCAATCCTGGCAGCACTGAAAGTGGGTTGGAACCAGTCCTAGATGGCAACTCCAGAGCACCACATCAGAACAATAAACTATCAAGTAAAACTTGCAGTATCCATGCAGAAGTAGAAGTGTCTGCAATTAAGACTCAGTCACAGATAGAGTGAGACAGAGAGAGAGAGAAGGAGATACTTGCTTTCTCAACTTTTTCCAATAAAAGTTGACTGGACACTGAATCAGGTGTGTGCTGGACACCCACTGATCTTTCTGACTCAGTGTCTGTAAGGCCGCTTATGAGAAGCCAACCAGGTTTACTTTGAAATACTAATAATCATTATCTGAAAATGCCTTTGGCAAAGTGACACAAAATTGGTCTTCCTTCGGATTCCTGACAACAGCCTGCTCCTTCTAAGGCTTTACCTCAGTCTTGATTCAGCAATCCGTTTTGGCACAGCCTTCTAAGAATGTCTCACAGGATGAGAATTACATGTCTCCTTACCTTAATTTAATTCAGCATTTTTTTTTTTATTGTTTTTGCTTTGCGTTATTGTATGGTGCTCTCCACTGAGTACAGGCTCACAGCACAGGCACAAATTTACACCTATTATGGAATAACAGTAAATTATTAAACTTTAAACATTAGCATATATAAACATTCAAACTTTGTTAAATAAGCAGCAAAACTGACCATATAATGTCAATTATAAATGAGATTAATGAGCTAGCCAGTTGACAATGGAAGAAAGGAAAACAAAAACCCCAGTCAATAGTATTTCTGGAAAAAATAAACCTTTGCAGGGAGACTCATAGTTAGTTACAGCAGACGAATTTACAGTTCAAGTCAGACAACCATTACTCAAAGTTGCTTAACTCTGACATTTTCGTCATTAAATCAAATATAATCTAAGTTATCATTGTATAAAAACAATCCTTTCTTTATATGGAGTCAATTACAGGGTGGCTTGGAAACAGTTTTCATGCTAGCAGCAAAGAGGGAAAGGCAGGAGCCAGCCCTGGATGGGATGCTAATTGATCATACGACACACTCATGCACACATCCACACTCACTTGAAAAATCAGCCTGACAGCCTGTGGGAGGCCACAAACATAGGGACACAATGTAAATTCCACATTGAAGACACCCCTATCCATCCTAGGTGCCCAAGCTAATATTCAGATCTGCACTTTGTGGTAGCAAAGTTATGCACTACATCATTGTGCCTACCAAATTTATATACTGCTCAATTGAATTTAGATTTAGATTTAGACACTGACTTACACACATAAATTAATTTCCTTTTTTATTTTACTTAGTGTCATTCTATAATAAATATTACTCCAGTAGAGTAGAGGTCTAGACTGATGAAATGACTTCTTCAGGGTCATCCAGTAAATTTGAGACATTTCACAAATGATAGGATACCATGCAGCCCTTAAAGCTCTTTGATTAGCTGATAGCTAAGCTGTCCCCCTAACTCACCCACATGTTTTAAAGGCTATGGGAGTCTGATTTCACAGTTTGTTCCAGGTTCCCACTCTGTGTGGTTCTTAATTTCAGACTTAAATGCACTTCCTGTTAATTTCCAACAGTGTCATCATGCATGTAATTCACTGTTTAATTGAAATAAACCTGATAAAATAATTTTATTATTGCCTTTACGACTCTGAAAAGGTGAGATAGCCTTCTCTAGTCAAAACTAAAGAGGTTTAACTCTCTGAACCTGTCGGAATACAACATGTCTTTATGTCCCGGGATGCATTTGGTTGCTCTCCACTGCATGACTTCTGGGGTTGTAATCTCTTTTTGTGGCCTGGCGACCAGAACTGCACAGAGCAGTCTAGATAAGAAGATAAGAGGGGACCTATTTGCCAGCCTAGTGGTCTATAGGCTAAACTGCGGTGGCCAACACTGATCCTGGAGAGTCACAGTGGCTACAAGTTTTCATTCTAACTATTTTCTTAATTAGTGAATAGTTTTTGCTACTAATTAACTTCATTTAATATATTTGCTATTTAAGACTTAAACCCTTAAATCAGGGCTGAGCAACATTGGTCCTGGAGGGCTGTAGAGGCTTCAGGTTTTGTTCCAACCCTTTCATTGCTGACGAAACACTTCTTGCTCAAGTGACATTTTTCTGCTTCATTTTAGTTGTATCATTTGTTAAGTTTTTGAACACTTAATTGCTTATTTTAGTCTTAAACAGCTGTATTCATTGTTTTAACTGCTCCTTATTAGCAATAAGATACAAATGACAAAAGGAACCAGCAGTTCTGCATCTCGCTTTACCAGCAAGTACATCCAGCTTTTCTCCATTTCCACCTGTGTGTATTCGTCATTCACTATTTGGTTTAAGTACTCAGAAGGAAACTAAAAAGATTGTGAAAAACTGAAAATTACTCATCTGTTTTAAGCTTAAAATCACTTGGATGACACATGTATCATTAGAAAGGAAAATAATCTATGATTTAAGAATGAACTGACATCCATCCATCCATTATGCAACCTGCTATATCCTAACTACAGGTTCACGGGGGTCTGCTGGAGCCAATCCCAGCAAACACAGGGCTCAAGGCAGGAAACAAACCCTAGGTAGGGAACCAAGCACACACTAGGGACAATTTAGGATCGCCAATGCACCTAACCTGCATGTCTTTGGACTGTGGGAGGAAACCGGAGTACCCGGAGGAAACCCATGCAGACACGGGGAGAACATGCAAACTCCACGCAGGGTGGACCTGGGAAGCAAAACCGGGCCTCCGAACTGCGAGGCAGCAGCGTTACCCACTGTGCCACCATGCTGCCCTGAACTGACATGGTAAAGTTAAAATATTAACAAGCTTTGAAATTAAATAAAATCTGTTTTTAGTGAGGATTGGCTTCTAATTAAGCAACCAGGTTGGAACAAAAACCTGCAGTCACTATGGCCCACAAGGGTCGGAGTTGGCCACCCTGGTCTAAACCCTTAGCCACCAGGCTGTTCTGCTCGAGTATAAATACAGTACACATAGAATATATGAATGAGTGTTCATACATGCTTGGAAAACACAGAACTGCATGTGTACATATGCATTTCTTTTTGTCTCTATGTACTGTATGTATGTATGTGTATATGTAATACTGTATATGTATCCTTACAAATGCATTGGTGTCTCATCCAGGTATTGTTCTTACTTTGCACTCATTATATTAAATGTGTAAGCTCCCTAGTCTAATCAGCTGCAAAATGGTATTTTAAAAGCCAGTTATGATGTAAAGTATACTTGAATATTATGCCTTATATGGTGCATTTAATTTAAAAGAAAAAAACTAATTGAATGCCTGCTATACTGATTTGCTGGGTCAGGATTAAAATCTAAATATTTCCTTGAAACATTTTTCATTAAAAACCATAGAATAAACTAAAATAAGTATGAAAATTGTCAGTAAATTTGTAACAGTGTCACTGTGGCTATTTTTTTCAGTTGTAATATTTAATTATGATTTGCCTGGCACAGAGCCATGTTAATCATTATTAAATATGTTTAGATTGAACACACAAATTGTAAATAGTTTATATGATGGTTTATAAAACTTTATAGAAAATTTGCCTGCTATGTTTGGGTTTTTCCCATGTCAAATAACAATGCAGCAAGTAATCAGGCTACTTCCAATCTGCCAATTGTTGACATTAATCAAAGTCCATGTTTTGAATTAACTTTCGATAAAAACACGAAGGTGTGCTGTCAGTGCCTGACCCTGTAAACACAGGGATCTGTGTCCCATCAGGGCTCCAGCAGGCAGCGGCCAAGTGAGGTTGGCTCAGACTTATGGTGTCACTAAGTGCTTGTCAGGTGCAAATTTCACCTGAACACACCCATTGCATATAAAATGCTAGTAACTCTTGAGTACTACTAGTACATTGTTGATGTGTCATCACCCCCTATACATGATGTATCAAGTTTAAACCTCTGATCTATTACAAGTTAAAAAAAAAAAAAAAAAAAACAGAAGGCAACTCCGAAAAGAGAAACATGCCTTCTCCTTCTAAACAGCCTTTATTTTACATGCTGAAATACTGCAGTATATTTTATGAAAACGCTCCAAGTGTATGGCAGCATTTGTCTACGCATGGGGTGGTTTATACACTACACGAATCCCACAGACTTCCAGTACTTTGATGAGGGCCCTGCATCTTATGGAGGCTGACTGGCACCGGAAGGCTTGGTCTGTTTTGTGTAAAGATCTGAAACAAAGGGTAGAAGGGAAGTGGCCAACTGAGGGGGGTCGGATGGATGGGGGGAGGCACACTCAACATGCCTTTTATTTTCTAACCACAGCACTGTAGCAGTGAGCTGTAACCTGAATGGCAAATGTGGCCACAACAAGTACTGTATGTGCAGAGGCTTGAGTGTTTTCTTTAATACAGATAATAGATAGATAGATAGATAGATAGATAGATAGATAGATAGATAGATAGATAGATAGATAGATAGATACTGTATGTGGTATATTACACCCTAATTTGCCACCTTCCTGGCATTTATGTACAATAAAAGTGAAAGGGATACTTACAGGTATTGCTTCATAAAACCTTCATTTTAAAAATGGGAAATAAGTTTTGTTTCGAAACCCGTTTGTTGTCGGAGTTTACACATTCTCCTGGTGTCTGTGTGGGTTTTCTCCAGGTACGCGTTTTAGTTCCAAATCCCAAAGACGTGCGTATTCCCGATCATCCATTGCCCCCTGTGCATGTAGGTGTTCGCGGGAGACAACCCTGGGGTGGGCTGGCGGCCCCTCAACTGATGTTGCTTTGCACCGCGCTGCCAGTATAGCCCCTGATTAAGTCACCTGATTAATGATTCTACGAAATTTTTAACATGTCGTAAAATTTGGGAGTGTTCCGTATATGACAAAACAACCGATTAGGCACATTTTAAAGTTAATTTTATGTTACGTTAAAAATGTAAGTTACTTAAAAAATGCACGTGTGTACATTAAATAAACCAAGTCATTTTTAAAAATACCCCCAAAATGTAAGTGAACGTGTAGTACTGTGTGATATATAAAATTGGAATAATTTATTTTGCAAATAGTAGTTGATCAGTAACTCAATAAAGTTAAACACATAGTAGTTGATCGGTAACTCAATAAAGTTAAACACATAATGTGAACCTTTATGAATATATTATTAGTTTTTAGAGCCAACGATTTCACTATTAATTAAATCAAACGACAAAACTTCAAGTTGATAACATTTTAGTTAAATCGTCCTAAGTTTATTCGTATTTTAAAATATTCAGACTGAAAAAAATGAAAGTTTATACGTATTTTAAAATATTCAGACTGAAAAAATTATTGGAGCTTGTATTAACCATAGTGCACTTTTGTGCACCGAAACAGAAAGTGTCAAGCACACAATGTCTATTAATCGCCAATTAGTACCTCCAGTAAACGAATACGTAACGTCGGTGACGGTGAAAGTGTACGAGTTGTTGTTAATCTCAATTTTCAGCACTTCCTTTAAATGTATGAGTACAAAGTACAAAGTACTTTGATTACAAATAATCAAGTCACACGACACGGGAATCGTATAAATTGTCCGGGAACTGGCAACATGTTAAATGGTTTTGGAAAACAAATACATAAAATCGAATAGTAAATTAGTAAATAAAAAGTGCAAGTGTAGAACGTTAACATTTCGAAATTAGCTCTGTCTGTCCGTGACAGTTCTGCGTCCCGAGATGGGAAGGTTTCTGTGAAGTCATTTAACGCATTTCCACTAGTATAAAGTCGCTAGGCGTTTAAACGTGCTTGAGATGCACCAGTAAAGTCGTCCTGCTTCAGGTGTCGTAGTTTCGATTTGTTTTTTTTTTTATCTTAATTATTATATCGGCCCTAGAGCAGGGCAGCGCGCTATCCTTAGGTAGGACAGGCAGGGCAAGCCGCGAGTCCCAACAGCAATTAGCCCGAGAGAGAAGCATCGGGCTGTCGCTTTGGAAAGAAGTTTGTTTTGTTAATTGCTCATGTTAAGCCTAATTACTGCGCGGGGTGGAGTTGACATGAGAGAAGGCGGGGGGAGGCTCTTTGCATATGGAAACTTTTTTTTTTGAAATCCCATCAGCAAAGGCACTTTCGTGTAGTACCGAGTGGAATGCCATTCTGTTGCAACGAGAAGTAAAAGCGGGATCTGGACGAGTACTGGTGTTGTGCACACACGAAGGCTGAGACACGGACATTTTCACATGGCAGGTAATCACTACTGTTATTTTCAAAAGGTTAGAAAGCCAAGAAAGTACGGGCGTGCAGCCAGGTAGATGCATGAATTGTTCCATAGGGACGGTCGAGCCAAAGTAGGTATGTTCACTGATGCAGGCGCATTCTGGGACAGTTTCACTTGGGCACAAACCTGAACAACGGTGAACTCTTTCACTTTGGCACATAAACTCAAGTGCTGACAAATATTTCCATCTGCATACGTACACTCGATCAGGTAGCTGGGGACACTTAGAATATACCCAGAAATGACTGAAAACCAGTATTTTCGTGCCGAGACTCGGTGAAGCAATTGTGTGTTCGTTTACCTGGGCACAAGTCCCAAGGGATCAGGATGGTTGGAAATGAGGATTGATTTGATCGCTTGAATTCCGGTATCGTAAGATTTGATTGCCGGTGTCTACAGCTGTCAACTTTAACTTTGTTACTGCTATGTTGTTGGCTAACTTTATTCTTTCTAATTCATACTAATAAAGCGGAAAAACATGCACAGATATCTGAAGTTGAACAGGACACTCGGGGTACACAAGCCTGCTCCATACAGTGGTCACTGAGATCCAGTTACGTGTCCGCGCGGTACCTTTGGAAGTTCAAAGATCATAATGGGGCGGACGGGTGGCCGATATCTATTTGCCTCAGTACTTCTCGCAGACATACGACCTTTTCCTTTTATGTTAACATTAGTTGCGATTCAAAGTTACACCGCATTTTATTCATAGCATATGTTAGGCAAGGTTGCTAGGCATAGTTAACAAGGCTGTCACGGTTGCGAGGTTTTATTATTTAGTTTATTATTATGTTATTATTTAATTTATTATTATTATTATTATTATTATTATGAAATTAGCAATCTTTTGAATAAACCTCAATGTATATACTGCGCCGTAACGACATTTGATCTGACTGTGAGACTGATTTGGTCTTACTGCAAAATGATATATTTATTCTTACAAAACCACTGCAAATTTCCTACAAAAACCTCTCCAACATTACAGACATTTGTTACTATTGATTTTTTTTTCAGTTTTTTTTCTGGCAAATTATTAATTTTCACATATCTTTCATTGTTTTCACTCTTAGATATTTACTTCGCATTTTAAATGACGGATTAAACAAGATTTCACTTGGTTAAAGTGGTCATAAAAGAAGCAGTGAGGACAATGTGTTTTGAAAGTAATCTTAATTTGGCAAAGTATGAACAAACATAGCTACAACACATTTAAATTATAGACACAGGGTCGTCAATTAAGACAGAGGTTTTTACCGAAAGGGTAGGGTGCTTTATTTCTGTTTGATAATGTATACTTTTTGAGAAGGATCGTTATTCTAAGCCTTAGTGGAATATTGATGCTTTTTTCATTAAGGTTTGACACATTCATTTATTCTAATGTGTATTGTGTTTGGCATTAATTTGATTTAAAGTTAGAAAGTTGTACCTTTGTGGACCCCACATGCTTTTTTGAAAAATTACCTGTTTGCCTTTTTCACTCACTATTTATACAAGTTAATGCTTTATGCAAGATAAATCTACTTCCTAATTCCATCTTTCAGCTCTGTCTGTGTTTGACAAATGCTTTGGGTTTGACACCATTTTATCAGTTAGGCCCCTGCTGGGACAAGGGCTCTGTGTGTGTGTGTTTTGCTTTTTCTACAGGTTTGACCCAGTTAACCCTTTGTGTTTTAGAAGCAGGCTAATTCCTGAAAGCTGAATCAGCTACTCTGTGTATACATAAAATATATATATATAATAAAAATATATCCTGTTGTCCATTTTCAGAATGACAATATTGTCAATGTAATAAAAATGGAATAAACATCTTTCTGCTGTAATAATTTGAGTGTAATTTGGTATTTAAAAAAATATTGAAAGTACTATTTTTTTTAAATAAAAAGCAGTAAATATATGTTTGTATATTTATAACTACAAGTAGCACACCCTAGGGGCTAAAGAGTCACAGGTGAAACCAAAAGATCACAGGTTCAGTTCCTGCCTCGTCCGCTCACGTCCATGCCAATGGAGGGCACAAGTTGCACTGTTCCTATAAAATGTTTAGAAAAGGAGTGTGATTAACCAAAATATACAGTATGTTGTAATCCACAAACTGCTGATCTATAAGAAACCTTTCTTGTCTGGATCTTTCAAGTCAATTCAGCCTTGAATAGTCTGTGTTAAACATCCCAGAAGGTACTGCAGACAGTAAAGACCTATTTTTATGTTCCTGATTTTGCTACAATTGATGAAAAATATCTGTGTCATATCAACAATGTCACATCCTTTTAAACCCTATTAATGAAGCAGCCTGATGGTTAGCCACAATGCCTCATCCAAACTAATGTGTGATATGGAATTTGACATTTAATGTTAATGCTGTATATTACTGGATTGTTGCACGTAACTCCAGTCCACGTAGCTAACTGCATCTTCTGGTTTTCGTTCCCTCTTAACGATTTGCTAATTGACCTTCACAGACTAGATGGTATGTTGAACAAAGGTGATTTTGTGTGACCCTTCTAATGTGTTACAGGAAAAGTGCTTATTTGACACATACAGGTTTAAACTATCAAGAGATGCCAGAATGAGAAATGTTGCATAAATGAAGGTGCAATTAGGACATTTTAATTTGCTTAGTACAAGTTTGACTTAAGTCATCAAATTATGGGACTCTCTCCATAAGTTGTTTTTTTTGGCTTGTATGCATTATGTGGACATGAACTCTTTTCAGTTTGATATAACAGGGAAAATGTCACAAAGTATCAAATCCACCCACATAAACCAATCCCCCTCCACCTTTTTTAGGCTCATGTTTACCAAAGTATCTTAGAAAAAAGTTGTTTTTTTTAAAAAGACGAGACCATGGTTCTGAGGTCCCATATTTATGGTTCTCCTACAATTAATTCAATCACATTGATTTGAATTTAAATAAAACTTGTTTGCAGGTTGATCTCAGTGGGGTTTTTTTTCTGTACCTTTGGTTTCCTCTCAGACAGCAAACATACATGTTTAGACTCTACCATGATCCTTGTGAGTACATAATGGACTGAGTGCCCTTCTGGTTGGCTTTTTGCCTTGATTCCAGTGCTGCTGGGATAGAACCTTGGGTGCCACACACAATACTGGGGGGAAAAACGGCTTAAAAAAAGGATGGGATTTGTTTGCTACACAAATTTAAATTTTTGCCTGCTATATCAAATTTTTTGTCTTTGTCAGCCTAGCATGTACTTGTTTTTAAAACCTTTCTTTCATGGAAATAGCAAAAAAAAAAAAAAAAACTAATTTCTTCTTAAAGCTCAAGAAGGTGTACATTTTCTGATAATATGATTTTAATTTTTGGCTTGATAAGCCTCTGGCATTTCTTTTATCCAGCATTTTCCTGTGTCTTTAGTTTTTTAAAGCAGTTCAGAATATGTATGTCTTTTTTAAGTATATATTTTTTAAACATTTGGAATTCCAAAAAAGTCATATACATGACAAAATAATTCCAGCTTTAGACAAATTATGCAGATAAATCCATTAGCACAGAAAAGTGATAAGCTGTGGTGGTTTAATTAGTATTTTCTAAGACTCTGGCTATGTGGCACACAAAAAGAATACCAGGCTATTGTGTGTATGTGTGTGTGTGTAAAAAAAAAAAAAGTTTTTTTTTTTGTTTTTTTTTTAAATGTATTCCATCCCAGTTTGCAGCATGAAGTGAGACAGACATTGATTTTGGTGGCATGTGTCTGCCTCACTTGTTAGTTGTAATGAAAAGTACAATTTAATCACTGGTGTGCTAAATTGAGCATGATTAGCTCTTACTGCAGATTAAGGTCCTGTCTGGGGTGCAGCATTCATCCCATGGCAAACTTCACCTCTTGCTGAGGTCGGCGGCCATCATTCCAGATGGTACAATAGGGTGGTGTGTGTGTGTTTTTACATATGCATGCACACATACATAACACACTCTTGGTCATAAAGATTGTTGCTGGATTTGGGTCAGCTATGTGAGTGAGGTTAAAAAAGTCACGTTTCTTGCTGTTTTTACCTTTGCTGAGTTTATGTAAGAAAATTAATTATTCCAAGTGTGTGACGAGACTTGGCCAAAGCACGTGCTGTGCACACAATTATGCAGCATTAAAATGTCAACAAGTTGTGCTGTGGCTTGATCGATTGTAAATGTTCATTGTTGAGGCTTTGGATCACTGCTGCCTCTAACCTTTTTAATTCCTCTTAATGGACCCATGGACCCTCCATTGTGGGATTAGCCTTTCATGGAACAATGTTTAACTCTCTACAGCGCTGGTGGTGTTCACTGTAAGGGAGCCCTAGCACCTATCTTTGTTTAGGTCTCGGCACAACCCTTCATTAGCCTGAGTATGGCTTTCTTTGAACAGCTTTATTTCAGCTGCAAACAAGCGAAGCTCCTGGTGAAATTTACCTTTGCTTAAATAAAGGCCATTAGGAGACAATAGGGATCTAGATGGAGAGCAGATAAGAGGTGGCAGTAAGGGTTCAAGACAAGCACTCTGTGATATGTTTTTGGGGGGTGGAGGTGAGCTTGATCCGAAAGGTATTTCTGAGTACATAACAAGTGGAATATGTATGAAATGTGTGTGTGACAATTGCTAGTGTCTTGAGTGACTCAATGTGTGCAGCCTTAAAAGTGTGTGGTGGTGTGTCTCAAAAAAGCTTAACGAAATTATGACAGTAACATCCAAGTACTCCTCTAGTTTGCCCAAAATGTACAAAAAGTCAAGTAGTAAGTTGTTAATGTGTAGTATAGTGGATACAAAGAAACCACTCCTTTTTTTATGTTTCCATTTTATATATTTAGCATGCAAATTCAACAGTTAACAGATTTGAATGGAAAAACATGACCTGTCATTTCCTTAGTAGTTTTATTTTTTTCCCCAAAAAAAGTCAAATTAGCTGCCATTTGGATAAAACAATAAAATGGGAAAATTATTGCCCATCCTCGTATGAAGAGAGGAGGGTCTATGCTTCAATCTGGGTGCTTTTAATATAAATTCAGCAGAGCAAAAAGAAAGCTGAATTATTGCCAGTGAGAGTGCTCTGTCAAGAAGGGTGCTCCAAGCTTACAGGCCAAACTTTTTTTTTTGTTTATGTGTTTGTGCGCGTGAAATTCTTGGGGACAAAAGCACAACTTTCAAATGATATTAAACCCTAGAGGGGAGTTGGGGGAGTGCTTAATGGCTTATTCACTTTTGTTTTAAGGAGTTTTCCTCCAGGCCTGAAAACCACATAAAACTATTGTATAAACAAAAAAGGCAATTTGAATTTCACTTCAATATCCCCCCAACCCAGAGTGCTTTGTTGAGTGGGTTTCTAAAGTGTACCCTGGAGGTTGTAAGATCTCCTAAAGTCAGTTTAGTGCATGTTGGGTGTGGGTGTTTTAGGAGGGGGGGCATAGGCGGAGGTGTTTTGGTGATGGCGAGGGAGGTGGGAGTATATTATCCATAAGGCATCCTTCTTAAACAGGCTGCTTGACTTCTGAGGTTTAGGGATGAACCACATGTTGGTTTCAAAGAACTTTTTTGTTTTTGTTTAAACCTCACTTGCTGTGTAATAACAGCGACTGGAGCCCAAATGCTGCCAGTGTAAGGCCATGGAAGGGATTTCATCTTGAAATCAACGAGTCATCTGCTTCCAGGAAGCGAGTGCCGGAGAACTTGTGAGTGATGTGGTTGCAGATTTGTCACTGACAAGAACAGTTGGGGTGGAGATGTAGAGTGGGACCCCTGACCTTAGTCTCTTAGACCTTGGTTTAGGTTTGCTTTTGTTTTTGTTTTTATACATATACTGTAATAACCTGGTCACAGCTGTTTTTTTTTTTTTTTCTTCTTAGGGTGGGAGGGTGATGTGGTTGCCTTTTCTAGTCTTGTGGCATCTGTCAATTACTACAGTGCTGATGATAACATCAGAGGAAGCCAGAGGGGATTTCTCAAGAGAGGGGTAGTGGAAAGGGGAGGAGGGGGTGCATAGTGGGTTACCAGGGAGTACCATTCAGAGGCTCTGAGGATATTGCTGACGTACAATGAGTCAACAAACAAAATGATTTCAAATAACTGAGCATTTAACCCCCTGATATACCATGAATGTTCAGTTCTTGTAATGTGTCACTAGTGTTGCTTACAGGTACTGTTCCAGTAATATGTAACACATTCAATTTGCTTTACTTTCAAAAGTCATAGACTTGCAAAAGCAGAGCAATTTTTTTCACTTTGCTTTTTTCAATAGAAGGTAAGTTGTGTTTTTTTTTGTGTTTTTTTTTTTTATTGTAATTGCAGGTCATTTGCTTTTCATAATATAATTTTCATCAGTTCTTTTACTAGACTTTATGACATATTTTTAATGGCACACTGCAAAATCTAGTAAAACAGGTTCAGATTTATAACCACATACAGGTGATAATTTTTTTTTTAAATGCTCCACCCTGTCATTACCACTCATAGGAATGAAGTGAAAGGTTTAGGGAGAGTAAAACTTCATTTAACATTAGTTCTCCCAATGAATGTTAACTTATGGTTTTGTCAAGAGATGCCTTTGGGACACGCAACAGCTCTGCTTGGGGCATCTGTCAAGGCCATGGTAAAGGAAGTGAGGCATTCGATTTGTTTTGTAATAAGCTGATCCAAGATCCCAACCGTAAACAACTGGATGTATTGTGTCTCTTCATCACAGGATGTCCTTCCTTGGTTTGCAAAGTTTCACATAAAAAGGGGGGGCAGGGAGGAGGGTGAGAACACGCAAGCAATATGTGTGTGTCTGAAAATAAGTGTTTAAGTGAGCCGAGGGAAGATATTTTGGAAACGGATCTAGAGGTTCAATCTTTTGAAAATGTAGAGACTCTGCTTTAAGTAGTGACACACAATTAATTAATCTTTATCTTCTCTGGCACTATGGCAAAGTACTTTATCTTCAAACACACTTTACTTGATAAATCCAGTTAATATGTATTTACATAAAAGTACTGATCTAACCAGTCTCCCAATGTTGCTGGCCCAATTTAATAGAAAGTACATTTAATAGAGGGTTAGTGTTACACAGTGCCTAAGGAGCCTGTCTGGAATCCATGCAATTGCAGGTTCAGTCTACCACCTTTCATTTAATGCAAGACCCTAAACAACTTGATTAATTTGCTTCTTGTTTGCTTCAGTTGCATCCAGGCCAACATTACAAATGACAGCTTTTTTTTTTTTAACGGCTTTCCTGATTAGCGAAAAGTTTTGTTTTTTTTGCTAAAAACCCTGAAAAAAATATACCTGTTTAATATCCCTAATCATTTATGTAGTATTCTGTACTTGTTCATATTTGTAGTACGCGTATATACGTAAGGTTAAACTTTCACAATTCTCAGTTAAGGACGTACCGTTCCTTTACTTTTAACATTTAGTGCACTTTTACAATGGTTAGTGTGTGAGGTTTACGTTTATGCATTTTATTATACACAGTGCAAATCACACAGTTCTTTTTAGCCAACAGCTCTGTAGCATTTTTTACAAGTCTTAGCTTAAATCTATACTCCCATTGCGTTTTCAGTCTCTAGAAAGAGACTGGTTAACTGTAAAACAAATACTTTACCGCAACGTTCTGCTTACAGAATTTCTTGCCTGTGCAAGTAAAGGCGGGCGAAAGGAAGTTCTGCCCGGACTGTAGTTAAAGCAGCCGCGTGAACGAGAGTCCTTCTGTTCTTAAAATCAAGCGCGATCATCTCCGGCAAATTTATCGAAGCGCTTGGTGGCTGTGGTGCACTCAGAACTGAAATCGCTGGCAGAGCGTTTTTTAGAAGTGAAAGCAATAACACGAGCACCACTAATAATCATAAATTCAAAAGGCAGTTTATAACCCTCCGGAGAGCGTGGGGATGTGTGTAGCCCCACCTCCTGTTGCGGGCATACAGCCGTCCTCCTCCTTGAGGAGGTAGAGTAGAGAGGCAGAGTGCAGCCGACTGTCAGTCAGCGAGCGCTGAGCTGAGCGCACACCTTCGTCTGTCACACTCGCAGAGGCGCTCCAGCGGCGGAGAGAGGCACGCGCACGACAGCAGCAGACATAGACATAGCAGCACCTGTCCAGGGAGCACAGCGACGGACACAAGCCATTCAGCCCTATGTGCGGCTCGGCTCAAGCATTCCCGGTGAGTAGGCTACTCGTCTGCCGGCGCTCTTGTCCTTTCCTCCCCCGACGTGCATTTTTTAACATGGCTAACTAATTTTGTTATTGAATAAATAGCAGAAAGCGAGAGATTTTTTAACATGTGAAGACTGAAGGGGAAGAACAAACTGCATAAAGTAGCAAAATGCCGCACTTTTGTCTCTGTCAGGCAACCCCTTCACTTTCTTTCTTTTTATATATATATATATATATATTATTACAAAAAGTTTATATTCTAGAATTTACCTCTTTATTAGTTTGGATTCCGCAGCGTCTATCAATTCAAAACAGTGTCGCGCCGACGCTGGCGCAGTGACAACAAGCCCTCCAGGGCCACTTTCGGGGTTTGTCTTTAATACTCCATTTTTACGCTCGAGCTGGGATGTTTTCCATAACAGAAGCCTACTTCAGTACTTTCAAACAGTTTTTTTTCTCTCTTTTTACCTGGCCGCGCAGGCCGAGCGCCCCCTTCATTCACCGACTTCAGGATTCACGCGCGTTCTCGGAAAAGTTGGTTGCCCTGGCGACGAGGACAGGCGCTCCTCCAGTCCTGAGAGGATGCAGTCGAGGACGTCAGGGCAGGTTGTTTGTGCGCTTTGTTTGTGGCTCTTACAGCCGGTGGGAAAGTTGTCCCCCACCTCCGCTCTTTCCCTATAGCTCTTTGGAATGGCGTGCTGGTTCCGCTTGTGCTGCACACTGCTGCCAATTTTAGCTCCATTCAGACGCAGAAGGTAGTTCCTGCCTCTTCCTTCCCTTGTTTGCAACACTTTTTTTCCCGTTACGTCCTAAGACCACCTCCTGCAGTATAACCACGTCCTGCACAGATTTGTGCTCTCTCATGTTTTAAGCAGAGCGGATGTTTGCTGTTTTGATGGACGTTTTGCAACTTCAAACGTTGGCTTACCTGTGAGGGTGTACAAATTCAAGGTGGCAGTGAGACCTGACAAACTTGTCCAGCTTGCCGGTATTATTTATTTGTTTTGGAAGGGGGCAATCATGACATGACCAATAAACAAACATTAGTATGCCCTGTCATCTCTTATTTATAGAAAATAAATCCCCTTTGCTACTTTTTATATCTACACATTTTGACCAGGTGGCAATGTATTGTCTCATCAATGAAATTTGTGAATTTTTTTTTTGTTTCTTCTCCTTCTCTCTCTCTCTTTCTCTCTGTATATATGTGTCTCCCTCCACATACTTTTAAATCAAGACATGTCTTTCCACTCTGTGGGTGTTCATTAGACTTACCCTGAGGCAGCAGTGGTAGCATTCCTCCACACATCATTATGGATACTTGGACCTAGCTTTCCTTACAGCCTGCTTGACTATCTGATTGCTCAGCTGGTACCAACTGTTCCCTCACTGCGTCCCATAGTGCAACAGACTGACCTATTAGTCACTCTGTCTCGAAGGAAACCACAGGCAGTTGGGGGGGTTGGGGGGGGGGGCGGCGACAATGAAGATTAAAGCCTTTCTCTTTCTTCATTCAGGCTGCCTCACAGCATAGCTCGGAAATATTACGTGCAGAGGACCCACCGGAGATGAGAGACTGCACCATGAAAATGGACGTGGAGGATGCCGACATGACCAAATGGACAGAGGAGGAATTTGAAGAGAAATGTACTTACATAGTCAATGACCATCCAGTGGACCTTATTTCTGATGCTGGAAACTTAACCCGCGCTGAGGCTTCTCTTCCACGAAACTTAATATTTAAACATGCACCTAATTCAAAAGAAGTGAGTGTTGCTTCTTGTTTGATGAATAAATGTGTTTTCTCAGCAGTGAACAACCTTATTTATATGTTAATTCTAAAATCAAATTCACTTATTTTATTACCAAGATATTATCCTTACTAATACACAAATAGAGCATTTAAGATAGAAATTATTGCCTCTTGTATCAGTGTCCAAATTAGAAAAAGTACTCTGCGTAAAGTGAAATGTAACCATTAAATCTACATCTAGACAAGCATCATACTTTGTTAAGACAATCACCTACTTATTGCAGTTCCGCTTTAAAAATAAATTCTGTATATTTATTTACAAAAGCATGGCTTGATAAGTGTGCCACAGTTAATATGAAGTTTTTGAGTGAATCAAACAAAGACTTGACTGTTAGAATTTGAAGGATTTTGAGTAAAAGTTGATCATACGGAGACAAGTTTATTTCTTTTTTTTAATCATGATACAGGAGCAATGTAAAGTTTTTTCAAAGTTTCACAGATAGTTTTGCACTTTGTTTGGCCATGAGGAGGATCTGATCATTTATCTTAGCCAGGAACGGTACTTAAGAACAAAATTAGACTTATCACAGCCAATATCTTTTATTGTTAGGATAATTAATATGTAGCCTGATTTATTTATTAATATTATGCCTTTCTTTAAATGAGAATTAATAATATTTAAAGATTTACTCCCGAAACAAAATGGTTAGTGAGGCATTTTATTCTGTAATTAGCTAATGATATCTTGACTTTTGTGAAAAGTATCTTCTTTTCTAGATTAAAAACTATAAAGATGGGTTAACAATGCAGATTGAATCTCAAGTTTTGAAAGTAAAATGAAGCACAGAGGTGTTATTTGTATGTTTATTTAGCTTGTGTACATAGAGTTGTTGAGTGAAAGGCTGTTTAGACAAACATTTTGTATCCATTAAAAAAATTTACATTTCACTACAGGTTACTAGCCATGGAATCGGCTGTTTTCCCAATTTGCAGCAGCTTATTCGTTCTTTGCATGCCTTTAAAACAAGCTATGTAAGAAGCGTACCTCTAAATGACGAGTAGATTATTCTTTCTGTATATTCAAAGGAACTTTCAGATCTTTAAAATAATACTAAAAAAGTCAACATCTAAAATCCTGAAGCCTCTTCAAAAAGACGTGTACTTTAGGAGGATTAAGCAACTGACAGACAGTAATCCATACTTTCAGATATGTAAAATTATAACCATACGTTTTGTCATGTATTTTGGAGAGGTAACTATATTTTTTTCTTACACTGAAGAAAAAACAGAAGCAAAAATAATAATTTATTTTCCTAGTGTTTAGAAACTCGTTCCTCATTGCTTTTCCTTCTATAGCTGGCCAGCAGACTAACAGGAAATTATGAATGTTAAATTTCCTGTTTTAACTGTCTGAATGAATTGGATTTGTTTCTCTAAAGCTAGGGATCCACAGAGGTCTCAAGCTGGGAAACTTATGTGAGATGGATGGTGGGTCTTGATCCAGGCCAATGACAGTGATAGATGCCACAAATAGATTAAGAGGTCACAAGATGAGACTTCTGTGAAAGGGGGCTCAGTAATCTGGGACTGAATTACCTTCACCTGTAGTCCACATTTTGTTTGTACTAAAGGCAGTGAAGCAACAAGTTAAGCATAAAGGCACAGTTCTTAAGTGAATAAAATCTGTGTTAAAAAGGGCTGCATAATTCATTGAGATTATTCAGCTCACATGGCAATGTATCACAAAACAAAAAAAAGACAATATTTTTGTTGTTGTTGGTATAATCAGAAATGTATTAATGTTCTTATTGAAATGTTAATTTGCAATCTGTTTTAATTCCTCTTTGTGCTGAAAAGCAATAAAGAAATAATATTTCAGCACTCTAGTGGTGTTTGTTTCAATGTAAATTTATACTTGCACCCAGCAATCTCTCAAAATTCCATACTGCTAGTAGTGTGCAAGGATGTAAGGAAGATGTATACCTGTTGAGCAAAGTAATTTCAGGTTATCTCGTAAAACAAGTTTGGTCTGCATATTCAAAATGTACTTTAGAGTGAGCAAAGAATGCTTTAAATGCTTCACTGCACACTTTAACTAATACATTCAAGCAATTTGTTTAAAACATTTTCATCGATGGCTATGATGTTCTACTTGTTTCATTGCTAATTTGTACGGTAAGGGCATAAAGTCCCTCTCTGGTATAATAGGATGTAAATGATAAATGAAAGGGGAAAATGAAAATCACATCTGTCATTTTCATATCTCTGCCATTATTTAGCAGAGAGCCAAAAATAAAAATAGTCTTCTGAAAGTGTTCAGAAAGGAAATGTAGGGCTGATAATGCCATATGTATCTCATGCCCTTCTCTTTTGTGTATTGTGTTTTTAAGTGTGATAAAAAGTTTCAATTTTTACATCTCATTTCTGTTTTTTTCTATTTAAATTTAAACTTTATGAAAGTGTCTGTTTAATCACCGTTTATGTAATGTGAAGTACTTAATCATTATCAATAGCATTCTAAGTGCAGTTCACATTACCTTTCAAAATGGTTCAGCAATGCAGTAAATTCAACTTGAGAAATAAAAAAGGAAAGGGTAAAATAGAGGAGGGGCAAAGTACAGGTGGCACGGAATAAATAAAAATATATATTCATTTATCTGGAGTCTTTAGTCTACTAATTCCATATCAGTAGGGCCTTGACATTTCCTGGCAGTATAAGGTACAAAAGAAGAATTCATTCTGGTTGGAGTGCCTTTCAGTCTGAAGACCCACTTGCTCACACACCAACACTTTAATGCTTCTGGGCCAATTCAAAGACACAGAACATATCTTTCTAATGTAGAACACAACTGTAGTAACCTGAGAAAATGTTCAAACTTGTCAGCAATGGTGATAAGCCTTTACATTTGGATGAATTTTAAGAAAGCAGTAGGAGTGTTTCATATGGATTTGAATGCATGAACTGACCAGAGGGTCTTCTGTCATTTATATAGCCTAATACCAGTTTGTGTTTTTCAACTGTATACTATATTTTGAATGAGCTGGTGCACTATATTTTTTGTAAGTAAGATGGAGGTCATTTTCTGTTGCAAGTTTTTAAAAGCTGCTTAATATACCCATATGTATACATTATGATTATTCTATCCATTCATCTAATATCATTTTTAGACCAATTCAGCATTATGAAATCTGCCTAAGCAAATTTAGTCATTTTCTGGATGTATTCTGAAGAGTCCTGGACAACAGAATGTAAATCTTTTTTTGTTGTTTATCGCTTGGTAACATATTTAAATATTTTACTTTAAAGAAAACTATAATAGGATCATTATTAAGTGTCAATTGTTTAAATTTGTTTGTTTGTTTTGTTGCTTCTTTATTTTTTGGCCGTAAGGTTATTGGAGTTAGCAGCAAGGAGTACATCCCAAAAGGAACTCGTTTTGGACCTCTTGTGGGTGAGGCCTATAGGAGTGATGCTGTACCAAAAAATGCAAATAGAAAGTATTTCTGGCGGGTAAGTTAAAATAAAAGTAACTGTGCAATGTTAGGGTTGCTATCAGTTTGTAGAGCACATCTGAAGGAAATGTGCCCAACAAGTAAAATTTTGGAAAAATCATGTATGCAGGTATATCACCATTTTTCCCATTTTTCTTTCTGAAAAAAATTAAATGCATTGTACCCCCTGCATGAACACACGTTTTGCTTAGTTTTATATGTATTTGTGCTTGTATTATGTAAATAAGAAAAAAAGAATGTGTGGCTGCTCTTATTAATAATAATAATAATAATAATTCTTTTCATTTATATAGCGCTTTTCTCACTACTTAAAACACTCTTAACCATTTGTTAGAAAAGGTACAGCATGTAGTCTGTAGATTCAAAGAAACCATTCAAAGAAACCACAACCAGAAATGATGAGTTTATATAGTTCAAATTATCTGTTTATTCCTTTTTAATTGTCTTCTATTGCCATTTAATTAAAAAAATAAAAAGACCAACTCTCCAATTATTTTTAAAAAGCCATTTGTTTCTTTTTAAGTGATAGTGGTTTGGTATAAACCTCTAAAAATTGTACTGTGATGAGTAAAAGTAGAATCCAATTAGATTTTTTTTTCTTTTGGGGATCATTAAAAGAGCCTGCAGGTAGTTTCCTCCCTGTGATTTACAGAATTTAAAAATGCAGAATAGAGGAATAGGGGAACAGTCCAAATTCTTTAAACATGGTTGTTTTCCTCTTTTAGTCTTTATTTTGCAAAGAGGATGAAGAAAACAACATGTTTTCTTTTTGCATTGTAACTGCAGTAGTTCAAGTAGGGGCTTTACAAGGGCTGAGCTGTGGGTCACTTCCTTGACTCGGATTGACTCAAGAAGCACAGGAGTACGCCTGCGGGGGTAGACGGAATACTGGCCACAGGTGTGAAATATAGCAATGAATAAACAATATTTTAGTTTTAAAGATTAAAATTGGTAAACCCCTTTGTGAACCTGGAATGTAGCTCTGACTGCTTTATTCTGACATTTTTAGCCGCCTCTGCAAAGAAAAAAAAGGTCTGAAGATGATAGATTTATGACAATTCACTTTGTATTGCAGTATCATGCTTCCCCTCTCATCCAGCTGTTTAAGAAAACAGAGCAGTGCATTAATGATAAAGCTTATTATTTTTGTCTTTCTCATTCATAGTGCCAAGTCAACCTTGTTTGGTAAACATTTTTTTGTTGTGAGATAAAATTTACCCAAAAAACTATTCAGTTTTTTTTTTCTTTTCCATAATAAGTATCAAATCATTTTTACCATTTCACATAGCCTATGGCCAGATTCAGAACAAAGGGCACACATTATGTCAGCAAGTGCAGTAATTCATGCAGTGGAAAAAAATTCAGGGCTTTTTAAATAACTTTAGAAAGCAGTTTCCTCCAAAGTTTACAGTATGCACTGTAATGGAAGTGCCATTCCTGGAAATGCACTGTTACTCACGTACAAAAACACAGCCACCCCACCACCACCAAACCTGATGTGTCAGTTGTACAGACATCACCTTGCTACTTTTCCATTTCCTCATACCTAAAACTACTAAAGGGCATCTCCTATCTTATTTCTTTAAAGTGGCCACAATTATTTCCTCTTCTGTCTTTACAGGAACTTTTTTTTTTTTTTTTGGTAGTATGAGTATTTTTGTTTTCTTTTTTGATTATAACAGAAAGGCATCATAGAGATTTTAAGGCATTAGTATAAAAATGATCAACAACAGCCCCATAAGTCTTTGACTGTATTTTATATTAGGCCCTAAACCTAATGGCAGGAAAAGGGAATCCCAAGCCTTGCAGAATGTTTGTCTTTATATTTACTTGTTTGTTTTAAGCTCTGATAACATTACCGTAGGAACTGGTGCCTACTAGTGGAAAAGTGCTGCTACTGTTGAATAACCAGTAGTTTTATAGCTCAAAATTGGACAAATTGTGATGTTTGTGGTATGAAAAAAACAGACAAGAATGGCCAGTGGCCATTCCTTACCAGAGGACCTATATGAACACATTTAAGTGTAAGCTACATAAATAATTTAGTCTCATCTTTGTGTCTAAAGGCACGCTTCTGGAGAGATGATGAATGTCCAGTAACTGCAAAGATAGTTTTCTTGGAATATTTTACATACAGACCCCAGAAGAATTTAGTGCCAGAATAGCTGGAGAGGTGTCAGAATACATTCCAATTAACAAGGCATTATATGATTGTTGTGTTTTAAGAACGTGGCTGGGTTAGCTATGAAGTAGCAATGCTTTCATTCAGTCCACTGGTTAGTACAAACATGTGAATGGTCGACCCAGATTAGATTATGAAGAGAGAGGAAGCTTAGAGTTTTTCTGGGTCTTGTTGGAAAAAGGAGTTAAGATGGAGCAAGAAACCCTGCTTTTTTTAATGTTAAAAAAATAAAAATAAAAACTTTGATAACCATGCTTACAAAAATATTTGACCCTTTCCCCCCCCTTTAAGATCCATTCTAATGGGGAGCTTCAGCACTTCATTGATGGCTTTGATGAGGAAAAGAGTAACTGGATGCGTTACGTCAATCCAGCACATTCGGCCCAGGAACAGAACCTGGCAGCTTGCCAGAATGGAATGAACATTTACTTTTACACTGTGAAGGCTATTCCTGCAAACCAGGAGTTACTAGTGTGGTACTGCGCAGAATTTGCCAAAAGACTTCACTATCCACCTTCCCGGGAGCTTGTGATAAAAATCCGTAAGTTTTACTTAACTGTTCTCTTTGGGGGGGGTAGTGTGCGTGCGTGCATGTGTGTGTATGTGTGTTGGGGGGGGGGGGTCTCTTCTATTTTTGTAATAAAACTAAAGCTTAGAGATCAGTCTGATGTTTCACAACTTGGGAATTTGATTGTTTGTAATGGAATGGGGGACTAATTGCATAAAACACAGCTAGACAGTAATTTTCATTCTGTCCTAATGCACTCTCGAAACGTCTGTGTACGGGAGACATCAGTTTCCAGAAGTTTTGCAAGAACACTTGAAGTGGCTTCACATGAGGCTGTTTATGGAAATAGTTTTTTTATTAACGAGATTACAGGAAGTTAGGAAATCTCTCTCAAGTAAAAATATGTTTTCTTGTAGTCACCCTTGTTAAACCAAAATTCTTTCATTCCTTTAGAAGAAACAGCAATGTCACAAATGTACATACTACATTTAATGACACAGAAAAGCATAGCCGCTGTCGTTCATAATTGCAGATAATTAAAATATTCTAATAATATATTGCCAATCACTCTAGTGACTTGCTTTAAAACTGCCTGAAAAGGTTTGTATTTCAGGCTAGGCCTCTAAGATGTACTGCCTAAAGTTTGAATCCATTTGTTTTTCTCGTATCATTTTGATGTTTGAATTTTTTGACAATTTTATTTCTCCTCAATTAAATAATACTTTTTTTTAGTACAGTGATGTGTTCCACTGACTTTTGGTGGCATGACTGAATTCTCTACATCCAGATGCACAAATATAAATCTTTAGTATATAGCAAAACATAATGTATTTAGTGACGTAAACTAAATACAGTAGATGCATACTTATTCATTACCTGTATCCTTCAATCAAATTATACTAAGAATGAATGTATTTATATTAAAATGATCACTGAAATACAACAACTGCCAACACATTCCTTTTTTTTTTTTTGGTGACATTCACATAACGACATGACTGAGTCAGATCACTCTTGTAATGATAGTTCTTATTTTAGCCTTGAAATGTGAATCAGCAAAAAAAAAAAAAAGAAACCCAGTATCTGTCTTAAACTGCAGAGCTGTCTTGAGATGACTCTTTCCTCCTACAAGGTGTTTCAGAATTAAGAAGAAAAACTAACCCTTTATGCGTTAGCAAGGCTGCTGTGTTCATTGTAAGCGCGAGAGCAGGAAGACTAAAATTAATAATATCACATACAGCATTCCCACTGTCTGCATTATTAACTGATAAAGAAAGACTTGTTTTGAGGTGCACCACAGAGTTCCACACAACTCAGGATGCCTTCTCTGTGAAGCTTTCATGTTTGTGTTGCAGTGCAGAAATGTGTGGGTAGATCAATGGCAGGTAGACTTGGCCCCAAACAGTCACAGACAGTGAAAGACGTTAGAGGCGACTAATTCATTAAATTCAGTTTAGGTGAACTCCTTATTTTAGTAAATAGATTGTTTTGTAAATACAGATAGTGTTTTATGTTGTTTATGTTTATTGATTTGTTTGCTCTCAAAATTCTACTGAAAGCACCAGCTCTGACTTGGATAACCACATTGGGAAGTGAATGGGTAGGTTTCACATTTCCCTTATACATTAGCTTTAGCAGAAAGAGCTATATTCTTTTTATGCCATTTACTTGATTCTTCTGGATTTTAATTGTGCTTCTGGGGTGGAACAGTATCACTGCAAATAGAGCTCACACAGCTCCGTAGTCCTAAGTTCAAACCAAGCCCATAACAGTCCACGTTGTGTTAGTGTGTTCTTCACGTGTCTTGTGTTTTTTCTCAAGATACTTTCTCCCGCAAATTCTGCTGAATTTCTGGATGATAGGTGACTCTGGAATGGCCTGTTGTGCTTTTGGTATAGACTCTGGTTCCCAACGGCCATATATAGAAATGAGTGGCTTCAAACTATGAACGGGTGGCTGGGGTTTGTCTTTTTGAAATGAACAGATATATTGTTAATTTTAACAAAGTAACTCATAGTATAGTAGAACAGATAAGGCAATATCCTTTACACTCGGTTTGTGGTCATTGTTAATTTACTGTGGTAAGAATATATCGGTAAAAAAACGGGGAAGAGAGAAGGGACTCCTATTCCAGTATTGCCAGGTTAACACATTTACTATTGATGAATATGTCAAAAGTATCAGCTATGCATATTTCTGTTTTCTCAAAACAATATAGTTCTTGCTGTTAATTCTGACTTTAAATACTGAAAATATGTACAAGCCAGGAGAGGTCCGTGCAAACGCTGGAAATCTCCTCAGTTTATGATGTGTTACAACACACTTTAGGTATGTCAGTCTTCTGGATCGAAGTTTGCCCATACCTGCGTTAGTAGGATTGGAAACGTGAAGATGATTTTTGTTTCTTAGTGCTTGAGGCTGAGAGCAGTGTTCCAAAGGAACTGTATTTAATGCCTCTTATAACACTGTATTGGTAAATTTGTGGTCTGTTGTGACGTAAGTACTGTATATAATGCATGGAAAACTGTGGTATCTAAATTCTGAAACCAAGAAAGATTTGACTTTTATCATCTGCAACAAGTTTTGTGCATAATAGCTCATTAGGCATGACAGTTTCAAATGTCATCGTATACCACTGGTAAGCTCTATATGAATAATGTAAGATCTCTTTATATTTAGCCTGTTAAACTGAGATGATGAGATAAAAAAAATAGAAAGGAAGGGTAGGAGTAACCAGGGGAGAAATCTTTTATAGTTATACTGAACAACAACAAAAGAGAAAACGAGACAGTTTAGTACTTTTTTATAGTTTCTCTATATTTGTATGTTTGTGAAAATGAGGCAATGGCAAGTATTTAAGTATCTTGAGTAAATTATGTGTCTGCCATGTACTGCTCATTAATAATAATTATAATAATACATTTTATTTATATTGTGTCTTTCATTCTCTCTTTGTATGGTCTATGATGTTGCTGCAAATGCAGTGGTTAAATATGTAGGGAATATGCCCCTAAAATAACAAACCCCTTGCATTTTAACCAACGCTGACATGATTACAGGGAAGATCGTCCTTTGAACACACTGCCTAATAGTTACAATGCCATACCAACAGTTACCAGAAATAATCCCTACAGGATAAAAAGATTGTTTAACAGTGGAGATCTGAAATGGTTTTTGATCCAACAAACATTTTAGCTTGCAGCATCAAGCGTCCTTAAAGTTTTATTTGAGTCTACACTCTGCATGTAACTAATTTGCTATACTGTTGCTTTGTCCCCTTAGTATGGCATTTGTATAAATATGCATAAACATCTTTTCAGCTGTGCAATCCCAAAAGCTTGCATGATCTTACCTTTTGAAAACTTGGATCAGATAAGGACACAACACCTGCCTAAGAAAAATGTTGGCATGAACACGAGACAGACTCTGAAAAAAAATGTTTTTCCATTAGTCTAATAGACCTCTTAAGGGTACAAATTGATAAGAATCCAATTTTGAAGTAAATAATTCATTTATTAAGAAAATAATGGAATATAAACTAAGTTGGCACTATTGATGGCACTGTCATCTTCCACATGTGGTGTCTTTTAGTTAGCAGAAAAAATGAGGTTATTGACGACTTGAACTTCCTGTCAAGCCAGCCTCAGTCGTAGATCTGTATCTCCCTGATAAGTCCTTCTTTGTTTGCTTTGCATTTCTTTTGTCTTGTCCCTATGGGTTCCTGGATGAATGAATTCTTCAAAGAAGTAGTAAAGAAAGGTAGCTTGATTCCCGTGTGTGTGTACTTCCTCAGCTTGAAAGTCGTACTTCAGCATGTGTGGGTCTATGTGATGCTTAACAGTCTTGAACATTAATGCTTATGCACGCTAGTATCATGTGCATAAAAGGAGATTCTATGTAGATATGAAGAAATCAGTTCCCAGTGCTGACACTTCGACAGGAACGTCTGTCTTCATGCTACTTCGATAGCTCAGTTGGTAGAGGGGAGGACTGTAGTGGAGAAATGCTAATCCTTAGGTCGCTGGTTCAAATCCGGCTCGAAGGACACTGACATTTTGGATGGAGTGGTGGCTCTGAGGCTAGGGATATGCACTGGCAATCGGAAGGTTGCCGGTTCGAATCCTGTAAATGCCAAAAGGGACTCTGCTCTGTTGGGCCCTTCAGCAAGGCCCTTAACCTGCAATTGCTGAGCGCTTTGAGTAGTGAGAAAAGCGCTATATAAATGCAAAGAGTTATTATTATTATTACTTGATTTAATTTTATATGAAACTGCATTTTTACACAGTTCCAGCAAAACATTTGCACGGGTGCTTGAGATGTGTTTAATGGCTGCATGTTACCAAAGTTATATAACCTGATATTGTATACTCCAAGCCTTCATTGTGCCACAGTATGCTATTGTTTAACACCGTTATGTTTTGCCAGAGGGTGGGAAATAATTAAGGACAACATTTATTAATGATATATTTTTTTGCATGTAGTAGTGTATACCACACAAACATAAACTCAAAACCCACAGCAGACTCCCTGTGTGTTTCACACGGTTAACCATTATTTCTTCAATTTTCATTATTATTGTTGTTATTGATCTGGCTGATGGCTTTACTAAAGGAGAATTACAAGGCCAGGTACCTTCCCCTTACATTCTGAATGGGTAAATTTATAGTGGATTGACGACTCCAGAATGGCCTGGTGTGTAAAGTGTGCCTTGGGGAGAATAGGCACCCATATCCACATTTGCTTCCTGCCCTGTACCCATGTGTTACTGGTGTAGGCTCTAATTCCTTACTACCATGTATGGAAATGATTTGGTTCATTAATGGACAGGTGGCAGGTATTTGTCTTATTGTTAATTTTAACAAATTAACTTGCTGTGTATCAGAAAAGCTAATGGAATATCTTTTACACTGGGCCTGAGATGATTGTTAATTTACCATAGTAAAAACATGTCTAATAATGAAGAATGGTCTCCTATTGTAGTACTGCCATTTTAACATGTTTACTTCTGAGGAAAGTATAAAAAGTATAAGCCATCCATTGTTCTGTTTTCTGAAAGCACAAACTCATTAAGTAACATGCTTAGGGTGGCAACACAGTATATCGGTAACAGTGTAGTTTAAAATCCAAAGGGCTTAACCAATATTCCACACCATAGTTCCAAAATTAATAGACTTGATGCTATATGATCTCGTAGAAATGTTCAGTAAAATGTCTGCTGTGTACCTCTTCACTACATGTGTAGATACATTTTTCTCCTTTGATACTGACTTAGCTGAAATGCAAGCAGCAGGTTTTGTTCATTTCTGGTTTGGTAACAAAGAGCATTTGTCTTTTGCTGCCTTCAGTGAATTCATCAGTAAACAAACTCAGAACAGTATTCTGTTCAGTCATTTTCTGAATCCACTTATTCTAATTTGCATTTGTGAGGTGGGCTCAACCCTTTCCTTGCATGGGGTGTCAGTCCATCATCAGGTACACTTACACAACCAGACCTGCAAACACAGGGCTCGGGTCAGAGCTTGTAGTCAATCTAAGCTACATATCTGAGGCGTATACAAGGACAAAAACAAGAAAACCATATAGACAAGAGGAGAACAGGCAAGCTCTCTGCAGACAGATCCTAGAGTACCACATCAGTCATTATGTGTGTGTTAAAATGATGTTAAACTAGTGTGACAGATCAGGCCATTCCACTGTAATTCTTTGCTTCTTTAAAGTTACACTACTATACACCAAGCATAGCTTCTCAGCTCAGCTCAGCTCAACCGGGCTTCTCCTATAATTCCTGTAATTGGACCTTTTTAAGTATAAACAATAGTCAGTGGTGTTGCCAAGTTTCCCCAAGTGGCTGCCAAAGCCTTTTACACTCCTGCTATGTTTATTCTTCTCCCCTGCTGAACTTCCCAGTCAGCACTCTCCCCTCCGCAATGCCTTGTTTTCATTGCTAAGTGGTTGAAATGGAGAGTAAGCCACCCACTGTGGTTTGGCAGATGCTTCTGTAGCAGAACGGCAGTCATGCTCAATTCAAAGGCTCTAGAAGACAAGAAGCAAAAGAGTGAAAGCATGTTTGACTCTTTTTGTGTAAACTTGTTAGGTGCTTCTCGGTTATGTCAGGGTACTATCCGGTTTGGCCAGATAGATTTCTTCTTGTGGCAATTGATGGTTCTATTATAGTTCTGTTCAGGTCTCTTGTCTTTGCCACTAGCACGAGTGAATGAGGCTGTAATGGAAAAAGGCTGTTTTTGTGCTAAACATAAATGGCTCTTCTTTTTACTTTTTCTGTGTGGCTGGTATTAAGTACTATATTAACTTTAAAACCTTAAATTTTACATTTGTAACTGAACATCTCTTCCTGTTTATATTAAAAAAAAAAAGTGGAAAGGTTTTGTTGAACTGAACCAAAATAAATTGGGCAAGTAAAATAATATAACTTGATGAAAAGCACTGCCAATGTGGCCATACTTTGGATTTGTGGCTGAAATGATGATTTTTAGCCTTGGAATTTTCTAATGAATTGTTTTGCTTTCTTTATGATGCAGAGCAAAGCCTTATGGACAAAAAGCAGCAGGCGACCGAGACGGACTGCATCCAGCAAAAAACATCCGGAAAGACAGAGCACAGTGTGAGGGAGATTCTTAAAATGAACAATAAGCCTCCTCGCAGCTCTCCTGGAGACTCTGAAATTCCTCTAAAGAAGCCCAACATGGAGCGCACTTTCTTGCCTCGGGTGGTATATCCCGTCCGTCCTCATGTCCCAGAGGATTACTCAAAGCCTAATCCGGTTTATGGCCTGGATTCTCCCAGCTACATTACTCAATCTCCGGTCCAGTCATCTGCCACTCCAAGTCCCACTGCATGCAGCAATCTGGATCACAGTCTTCAAAGTAACAGTCCACACAGCAGCCCTGGCCTTTCAAGCTCTCCTCCAACTCCTTCTTCTCAGGAACCCAAAGATCTCTTCCCTTACCTTAACAGACTATACAATGGCAAATGCATCAGTGCCTACCCAAGCTACACTCCCCCCAACCATGTGTCTTCAGCCTTTTTACATTCCTACAATTCAGTTAGCCCTCATTATTCGAGATACCTTTTATCTCATTACCCTGTTGGCTATAGTGGTATTAATGGTCTGAATGATCTAAGCACAGTTGGTGGGGCTGGCACTAACTTGAATGGACTAAATAGCTTTAGCCTGTTCCAACGTATGTATCCTCTTTACAACAACTTGCTGGCAGGGAGTGGCCTCACACAACACATGCTAAATCAGCCTGTGCTTCCTAGTGTGCTTCCGCCCAAAGGAAATCGACGACTTTTGCTTTCCTTAGAACCGCACAGGGATTCTCTTATCCCAGCACCCAACAGTGCTTTTTCTGCCACTGGTTTGGCCACTAGCCTCAAGGATAGCCCTCCAAGCCCAAACATTGGCTCTCCCACAGCAGGAACTGCAGCCTCCTTGGACCACTGCATGCCAAATAAGTCTACCTCAGCCATGTTGCCCAGCAGCATGAATGATGACGAAGCTGTGAATCCAACCAAGGTGAAGCGCAATATGTCTGGCTACAAGACTTTGCCTTACCCATTGAAAAAACAGAATGGCAAGATCAAGTACGAGTGTAATGTCTGCAGCAAGACCTTTGGGCAGCTATCCAACTTAAAAGTAGGTCATCTTCTTGAACATGTAATGAGATTGATTGCTTTGTGTTAAACTACAAACAGTTTTCTGTGATATGTGAACCATCAAGCCATCCATATAATTGATATATGTTGTGTAAATAGCAGACGGTTATTTGCTTACCAACTCTATATGTTTGTGTGTGTATATATCATTTTCAATTTTTTGTCTAATCAGGTTCATCTTCGAGTACACAGTGGAGAACGACCTTTTAAGTGTCAGACCTGTAATAAAGGGTTCACACAATTAGCACATCTACAGAAGCACTACCTTGTTCACACAGGAGAAAAACCACATGAGTGTCAGGTAAGGACTTGATTGTACCATTGTTTTTAAAGCTGAGCCCAAAATAAGGACGTCTGCTCTTCTCTTTTTACATGGCAGTCAACTTGGTTTTGTTATATATATTTTATCACCGACAACTAGGTTTCCCTTTTTTCACGTTGTTGTTCTAAATACTTGGAGCAGCAAGGCTGGGTTTCCAAACATTCCTGTCAGGTCAGAAAATTCACATGAAAAGTTGACCCCAAAATAACATTGTTCATTGGTCAATAAAATCAACACACACACAAACATTATTTCTTTTTTGCGACTTGTACCTGCGCGTCTTTGTGTGCTACCAGAGGCTTAAAAAACTTAATTTGACTGGCAGAATCTCTTTTATTTAAACTGAGACACTGATAGTCTTTGTTCAGTTTATATATATTTTTTATAATCATAAATAATTTATTGCATCATATTAAGTGCTTAACAATGTGCAGGATGCTTGGTGCCATCTGTCAGAATAGAATGTGCCTGTATGGTAGTACATAAACATTTGAAACTTTCTTAATGGACCTGAGGTTCACCTTTACATACACCAGGAGAAGTTCACGCATGCCTGAAGTTTAAATCCAGCTCTGACCTCTGACTCTCAGAAGTTGTGTTCTCGCAATCGGAGAAAAACTTTCACTTTATCAGTTTACATACTTAACTAACTGGGTTTTTAATTATGTTAGTAGTAATGTGCCTACATTTGATACCTTGAGTCAGCAACTGAGGAATTGAACAAATGATTGCCAAGGTTTAATTTGGCTCTTTATGGCCTATTCTGATTCCAGAAGCCTGCTTTTTATCCTTTTCCCCAACTTTTACAAAAATCTTTATTTTTGGCTTTATTTGTATATAATTAGTTTGTTGCAGCCTTGGATAACACATTGGATTCTGAAGTCAATAAAATGTATAGCACCTTTGTTTACCTTATTGTTATTTCGAGATTTTTTGTTTGTAATTTGAGGTACATGCTTTGTATGAAAATAAATGTTGTTGTAAGACATTACCATATAGAATGCCTGTGTGGTAGAGGTTTCTGGCTTAAAAATACAGCATTGACCTGTGTATGTGAGTGAATGCATGTGTGCATAAGGATGTTTAAATTCTGTATAATTTATGACGTACAAACGGCAAGGCTATACCAAATGAACATTTATTTAGTAGAGTAGGTGTTAAGCTTTACTTTTTCTTGTCTTTTAGGTTTGTCATAAACGTTTCAGCAGCACCAGCAACTTAAAGACTCATCTGCGGTTGCATTCTGGGGAGAAGCCTTACCAATGTAAATTGTGCCCTGCAAAGTTCACCCAGTTTGTTCACCTCAAGCTGCACAAGCGGCTGCACACCCGTGAGCGACCACACAAGTGCCTACACTGCCAGAAGAGCTATATCCACCTCTGTAGTCTCAAAGTCCACCTCAAGGGCAATTGTCTTGCTTCTCAGAGTTCTGGCGGACGTTCTTCAGAAGAGCTAAATCGGGTCAATGAAGAAATTGACAAGTTTGACATCAGCGACAATGCTGACCGCCTTGACGAGGTGGATAACATGGACGTAGAAACGGTAGTGGAGAAACAGATATTCCACATGCTGTGGAGGGAGATGGACCTTAAATCCTCCTTTCACACGAGCATTGGCAACGGACTTATTCCAGGGGGGCTCTATGAGCCTAGCAATGAGACATCTGTCATTAAGTTGCCTCAGAGCAGCTCGCTGCCTCTTCTACCTCTAAAGGTAAAACAAGAAACAATAGAACCCCGAAATCCTTGAGTCTGAAGGAGGAAAATGTACATTTGACTTTTCTGATGGCCCAGGTACCTGTAGCAATATATTGTACATTTATTCTATTTTTTTGGAATTGCTACAGTAATGGTCTCGTGTCAGGGGACCTCTATTCTCAGGGCTTACAAGAGGCACTGGCAAAGTCCCTTCTTTCTTTTTTCCCCACTTACGTTGAAGACAATCGTTTTCTCAAACTTCACCCCCCTTTTTTATGTTTAATGTGTGTATCATTCTTAATTTATTATGCAATTTATCATAGTTGAAGCAATAATTTGATATAATGTTTACAATGAATTAATCATTGTAATTGAATATACTGTACAATGTTGTTTTTACTTTCTTTATGGTTGTTCTTTGTTGATACTTCTGTACATTTTTTTTTTTCATACAAAGAGTCTAAGACTATTTATATTTAAAAGTGGCGGTGCAAACGAAGGAGAGAAAGAAACAATTCAGGGTTTTGTCAACCAATCACATGGGCTTTGTGTTGCCAAAGGTGGACATTTGAAGTGTTGAATCTTGGAGATAATTTGTGTAAACATGTAGTGTTCTGTTTTTACTTTCTTATTTGTGAGACCTTCCGTAGTACTTGTGTATAACTGTGGGTTAATTTAATTGTAACAAAAGGGCATTTTGTTAGAAAAGAAAAAAAAAATCAAGAAAGAATATATGTATTTTTTTTTTTTCTCAACAGTTTACCTCATTGTGTGTGTCCAGTGGTCGTGAAAAGCGGCTACACCATTAGTCACTCTGCTGCTTTAAAACAATTAACTCCACCAAAGCCTCTTTCACTTTTCTTTTAGCTGAATCCAAAGAACAGGTAGCAATGTCTGCTGCAGAGCTTCAGATGCATCTTGATAATCAAAATCAAGTGACTTGAAGCGTAATACCAAAGTTGATTATATAGAAACCAAAATAAAAATCTGGAACCATTACACTTAAGCAATGGTGTAAGGTTTTTTGTTGTTTTTTTTTTTTTTTTGTTCGAAAGATGGTTTTGCTGTAACTGTTAATGTAGCATCTTTGTTTTGAAAACAAGCTACTCCTCTTTATAGCACAACAGAACATCACTACTCTTGTCACTGGACACACTACATGCCTCTGTAGTGCTATAGAAACTGAAACGGGCGAACTGTGGCTCTTGATGGGGCGTCTGCAGTATGTGGGCGATCACCTCTACTGAATGTAGCAGTACAGCAGTTACAGAAGATGTTGTGTGTTTTTTTTTTTTACATTAATGACCAAAGTTTATCATGTTTGTGCTTAAACCCTGTCTAGAAAAAATGCATTGAAAAAGGATTTCTAAAACTTTGTTTTCTTATGTTTACATTTTGGTTTACATTGTTATTTATGTCCAGCTTTTCAGATTGTAAATTATGATATAAATGTTATTTGCTTCATTGTGTCTTTGTGTCTTTTGCATATTTTCAGTGGTTTATTTCCTCATACTTTTTTTTTGCATGCAGTAATTTACACAAAGGTGGCACAGTGGCATATGTGTTGCCCCACAGCAGCAGGGTCCCAGGTTTGATATCACAAAGTTAGAATAGATTCTGCAGATTTTTCCCTTTGTGTGTGTGTGAGTTTTCTGTGGGTACTCATTTCTTCTCCTACATCCCATAAACATTGATATATCCGTGTGATTTGGCCTAGCGTGAGTGTACACCATTACAGACTGGCAGAGGATGTCATGAGCTATAGGATGGTGGCCGTAAATTCAGACTGATCTTTAGGAGTGGAGATGGGGTGTCTTTTTATTTACATCTGGTATTTTATTTCTTCTTCTTTTGGCTGCTCCCGTTAGGGGTTGCCACAGCAGATCATCTTCCATATCTTTCTGTCCTCTGCATCTTGCTCTGTTACACCCATCACCCGCATGTCCTCTCTCACCACATCCATAAACTTTCTCTTAGGCCTTCCTCTTTTTCTCTTGCCTGGCAGCTTTGTCCTTAGCATCCTTCTCCCAATATACCCAGCATCTCTCCTCTGCACATGTCCAAACCAACGCAATCTCGCCTCTCTGACTTTGTCTCCCAACCGTCCAACTTGAGCTGACCCTCTAATGTACTCATTTCTAATCCTATCCATCCTCATCACACCCAATGCAAATCTTAACATCTTTAACTCTGCCACCTCCAACTTTGTCTCCTGCTTTCTGGTCAGTGCCACCATCTCCAACCCATATAACATAGCTGGTCTCACTACCGTCCTGTAGACCTTCCCTTTCACTCTTGCTGATACCCGTCTGTCACAAATTACTCCTGACACTCTTCTCCACCCTTTCCACCCTGCCTGCACTCTCTTTTTCACCACTCTTCCACAATCCCCATTACTCTGTACTGTATATCCCAAGTATTTCAACTCATCCACCTTTGCCAACTCTACTCCCTGCATCCTCACCATTCCACTGACCTCTCTCTCATTTACACACGTGTATTCTGTCTTGTTCCTACTGTCTTTCATTCCTCTCCTCTCTAGAGCATATCTCCACCCCTCCAGGGTCTCCTCAACCTGCTCCTTACTATCGCTACAGATCACAATCACAATCATCAGCAAACATCATAGTCCACCAGGACTCCTGTCTAAATCTGGGATGATTCTGTTACTGGTAGATGTTACTCATTTCAGTATATGCCAGGACAGGTGAAGGGATTTAAAAATGACCTCACCCAACTTGTTGATAACTTCATTTTGTTCTTCTGCTTAGTTACATTACTTTAAATTATAAAAGATAACTTTGAGAGTACACATGTATAGAAATAAATTGTTTAAAAACAAAAAGTAAATATACTACTTTGCACCATAATCTCCAAGCCTCTCCAAAAACCGCTCACTTCATTCCTAAATCCTCTTAAAGGTGTCTTAAGAATAACTGTCTGGAAAACAGATTTGCTTAAAGGTGTTGTAGGTATGAGCAGCATTTCCTGTTCTTTTTTTGATTTTTGTTTCCTCTTTCTCTTTTCAGTTTGCACCACTGTGCCTTCTTACATGAGGTTACTAGGATTTTGACAGAGCAGAAATAAAACAGGTAATCATTGGGGGCAAATGTAAATCAAATGCTCTTAATAATATTGTTAAATATATACTCTAATGGGCTTCCACAGTGACTTTTGATCCCCATGTCCCATTCCCTAATTGATTGATCAAGCACAAGTAACCTCTGAAAGGGGGGGGCACAGTCTCACACAAAGTAAATTTCAACTCCTCAATCAGACTAACACACATGTGTTGCTGATGAACAGGGTGGTCCAGATCTAATTATGCAACTGTTCGACTGACAACTGTCTCCCCGCCATTTTGGAATGCAGGGCAGGTTCTGCCATCTATTGGCAACAAAAAGAATTTTAAGTGAAATCTCTATATGCAGGGCAGGTGCTGTGAATTCTATATGTAATAAACTTAATAAGTTATAGCGTAATGAAAATTGCATAATTAGATCTGGACCACCCTATAGGAGGAAGGCCAACAAAAGTGAGCGGAAAAGTAAACTCCTCTTAGACGGGGGCCTAGGCTGTTCTTTGAAGACAGTCTTCTGGAGCTGTGAGAGAGCCAGTCATCTCTGTGCAAATGTAGACCAGGAAGTTCAATATTAGAGAGTCCGTTTAGTGTTTCAGGTTTTCTTCCAGAATGTGCACCGTCCTCTGCTAATCTATTGCCAGGGTGCTTTGTTTCGTTCTCACTTTCCACACAGTAACTAGCCTGGCCGTGTCTTATGCATACTGGGCATGTTTGTGTCTAATTTCTTAGACTAATTGTCCAGTCTTCAGATTAGTTTTTTTTTTTTCTTCCATTCCAAAAGAAGAACACCAAGACTCAGATCTGTATCATTTTTTTTTAATGACCTAAAACATGTGCCTTACTCTTCTTATGTCGTTATTGAAGTCCGATTCTAAAAGAACAGCATTCTCAAAGCTGCAGTTAAAACAAATGATAATGCAAAGCAAACTAAAAGGCCAAATGGTTTTATTAAGCAGAAGAAAGAGATGCTGCAGGGTTTAATAGAAGTTGTTCCTCAAGTCCCTTTTTATGGTCGGTTTTGGAGGCCTGTTAAAAAAAAAAAAGAGGGAGAGAGAGAGCGACTGATTCTGTTGAAATATGTTGTGCTGTTTTATGCCAAGTTTATTTAAGATCCAAGCTGATAAAAGGAAGTATCCAGACCAAAAAAAAAATGTTTGTGTAGCCTACAAGCATTTCAGGGTTGGTTTTCTCAAAGCTAGAGCAGTAAATGTCAGGGCTGACATAAACCACTTCTTCCTTCACATCCTGCCTTTCCCCACCTTGCTGTTTAACAGGCTAAGTAAGGCGTCTCTCCTCATTCTGCTCGGTCATCATTAAGACAAGACTTCTCAGACAAGTGAGCATGAACGTGCACTGGGGGCTCCTCTCGCAGTACAGTCGGTGGCTGTCTTCTGCTGACGCTGCCCGTTCCCTTCACTTTCACATGCTGTGTCATGATATGAGGTCTTCTTTGATCACAGAAGATGAGTGGGTGAAATGTAAAGCGAGCGGGAAACCCCAGGATATAAGTTACACAAAAACTGAAGTCACTTTAAATGGGGAACTGCCAGGAATGCATGATCTCAGTTTTATAACATCGACTCTGATGAAGTATGCGGCATGCAGTATGGAGTGTTATCTGCGGTATTAAGAAGCAAGCAGGAGATATTGGCAAGATGCAGTCGAGAGGAGGGAAAGATCTTAAAGGTCTCACTAAGCACCTGCGGCATGCTGGGGTATTTATTATAAGCACACAGGAATTCAAATGCCACCCTTCTTGGAATTCAAATGAGCGGTGTTATGTGTTGGTTTTCAAATTTTAAGCCAGGCCTTCTTATTAGCTTTACCACAAGTGGACGAGTCAGCTAACAAACACATGACTTTGAATTTGGTGTCGGTAGATTTACATAATAAATGATATAATTCAACACTTGAGTATCGGGCAGTGTTGGGAAGTGATTAAATGGCTATGTGTTAGATAAGAGTACAGAGAGGCTATGAAAGACCATGTTAAATTACACGCCATTTCCAGTGATTTTCTGTCGCAGACTTCACTTGCATAATCTTAGCGAGTCAGAGGCAGCTGTGGTACAGTCCGGTAATATCCAGATGTGTAGTTTGACATAACTAGTGACTCAGTCTGGATAGTCTGTGACATGCCCTGAAAGAAGAAAAAGAAAAAAGTCAAACATGTTTGATTTTTGTCTTAAATTGTAGAAATCACATGTGTGCGGGTGTGAGAGCTGAAAACTGAGAACTCACCTGGAAGGGCAGTGGATGTAATTCAGCAGTGAAGAATAAGGAATGTAAATGTTTTGGACCTGATGAACATAAAAGTGAGGCTCTTCTGTCTAGTGTTGGGTGTTTTACGTTACCATTACAGAGTGGAGTAAGAGAACAAAAGAGCTTGCCATACCTGTAAAGCTGTCAGACAGCACATTATCGGCCGTCACAAAACGGAGCTTTAGAAATGTGAAACTGTGCTGGAAACTCGTTACGCGGTCTTATTTGCAATACCCAGGTTTTTCTATTCATATATTTTTGACATCCTCGGGCAACAAGATCAGCAAACACTTCAGGGCGGAGTGGTGGCTCTGAGGCTAAGGATCTGTGCTGGTATCCAGAAGGTTACCGGTTCGAATCCCCGTCACTGCCAAAAGAGATCCTACTCTGCTGAGCCCTTGAGCAAGACCCTTAACCTGTAATTGCTCCAGGGGCGCTGTACAATGGCTGACCCTGCGCTCTGACCCCAAGGGGTATGCGAAAACTAACAAATTCCTACTACTAGAAATCGTATAAGGCGAAATAAAGAACAAAAAAAAAAACCACAGTTGTCAAGTTTTACATCCCCTCCGACTAGAAGTTGCAAAATGTGACATCAGCTTAAGACGTACCTGTGAGGCCCCATTTTGTATGCTTTGTGTGAATTTTTGATTTTCATATTAAAATGACAACAAAACAGCACTCGAGGATGTGCTAAAAGGAAACATAAAAGAACTCACTCTTTATGAAGTGGAGACAGAGCAGAAGTGTTTACTATTACCTTAGATCTGTTCCATAGAATGTGATTTGGCAAAGCGCATATATATAGAACATCAATACAATTTAATTCAACCCAGGGATAACGGTCATCATCATCATCCTCATCACCTCTGCTAGCCCACAAACAACCAGTGTGACACAAAATGTCAGTCAGTCATTATCCTAACAGAGGGTCACAGGGGTCTGCTGGAGCCAATCCCAGCCAATACAGGGTGCAAGGCAGGAAACAAACCCCGGGCAGAGCGCCAGCCCACCGCAGGGCACACACCAAGCACACACTAGGGACAATTTAGGATTGCCAATGCACCTAACCTGCATGTCTTTGGAATGTGGGAGGAAACCCACACAGACACTGGGAGGACCCAGAAAGTGAACCCCGGTCTCCTTATTGCGAGGCGCTACCACTGCGCCACCGTGCCGCCCGACACAAAATGTACCTTGAGATATTTATCACATTATGGTAGAAGACTCTCAAGGAGAAGATGTTATGTTTGTGCATCTCATAGTCTGTGCGTCAGTCTTCATATAAAATCTGGTGCTCCTGGTCTTGATTGCCTTAAGGAGTCTACCAGATAGAATGGTACTGAACAATGGAGTGTGGTGTGAAAAGTCAAAAAAGATCTTAATTAGGATCAAATCTCAGAACCCACTATCGAACAAATACGTTTAGCCAGATTTGGTTGGGATTCGTTTGGAGGTGAGGTAAAGTCAGTGCTTGAAATGGCTGGTGCTCTGTACCGGCCTTTCGTGTCCCCTAAAATTAATGTAAACATAGCCGTGTGTACCGCCAATTCGGACCACATTAACAATCCTTTTTTGTAACAACAATATGTTCATTCGCTCCTCCAAAGGGGACCCTCCCCAACACCACCCTGATTTTGTATATAAATTACAAAGGATGTTCAAAAAGTTTCTGCACTTTTATATTTTCGTTGGAAACGGTGAAGGCGGGAGGAGCAGTAATTGGGCATTAAACAGTTGGTATGATGCTGGGAAAATTGCATCGCAAACGAAGGTGACTATGTAGAAAAGTGAGGTAATTTGTTTTTGAAATTCTTAATAGAGTTAAAAAAAATGCAGAAACTGTTTGATCGTTCCTCGTATTTATATTAGCATACCTTCAGACCTCCAAGGATGTATAATTAATTCCTGAACCAACACACAGCCCCTGCCACCCCTCTGTTATTCAGCACACACAACAACGACAACTTCATGCAAAGTAGAGTAATCATCACTGGAGGACATCTAGAACTTTAGTCTCATTCGAATCACTCAAATGACAGTTTACTAACATGTCGATTCGCACAGCACAACGTTATTCTGCCATTGTTCTCATCTGAATCCCTCAAGGACTGGAATTTTACTGATATGTCGATTCACCTAGGACTAGTTCATTATATGGGATTATTTTTTTTACAGAGTTTTTACAGAAGGTAAAAGGCTCCGTATCCTTTACTGAGATGTGAACACACAATCCGTGGAAAGTTTTTGACATTATCGATTTAGACGGCACTAAAATTACAGAGGTTCTGCTTGATTTCTCCTCTGCTTTTGACATAGTCAACCATCAGATCCTCTTTGTCACCCTCTCTAACTTTGGCATCACTGTGACTGTCCTGAGGTATTTTGACTCCTACATCTTGAGCAGATCCTACCAAAGATCAATGTCAAGGGGGCACAAAGCAAGCATGGGGAAGGCACAAGGATCGTTGCTGGGCCCTCTCCTCTCTATACACCTCCTCACTAGGCCATAAAATCCTGTCCTATGGTTTCTCCTATCAGTGCTAAGCTGACGATGCACAGCTATACCTGTTGCTGCTTCCAGAAGACCACACAGCATCAGCTAAAACCTCAGCAAGTCTCACCGATCTTGCAACCTGGATGAAGGAACACCATCTCCAGCTCAACTTGCTAAAGATGAACCTTCCTGTTACCTCATCTCTGTTCCAATCGTCTTACTATCGTTAACATCTACTGTGTCAGTTTGCAACTTTGGAATGATGATAAATGAGCAGCTGTCTTTCGCTGACCATGTCACAACAGTCTCTCGGTCTTGCAGGTTCACAAGATCAGACCATATATGACAAGAGTATGCAACACAACACACAACTCCTGCTCCAGGTTTTTGCCTTGCCACATCTGGACCTCACTTACTACTTACTGTCGGAGCACCAGTACATATCACTAAGCTGCTGCAAATGATTCAAAATGCAACAGCACATCTGGAGTTTAACCACTTAAGGTGGGTACACGTCACTCAGATCATTACATTGGCTTCCTGTAGCAGCATGTATTAAACTGAACTCCTTGATGGTTGCCTACAGAGTAGTCAGTGGGTCAGCACTTATACATACGGAGACACTTGTGAGGTCCTATGCTGCCTTCACCCACTCGGGTCTGCTAGCGAACGGCCTCTGGTAATGACAGCTCTGTGTGCCATCAAATCACAATCCACACTCTATCTGTGTGTAGCTCCTTGCTGGTGGAACAATCTACCCACTTCTGTCTGAACTGCTGTGTTTGTGAAGTGCCTGAACACTCTTGTTTGTTCAATTTCTATCTAACAGATCATTAGCTCTTGGGCTTCTTAACCTAGGAATTGAAACTCTCCTGTATTTTGTTCTGAGCTCTTCACTTGTGATGATCAATTTTGTAACCTTGTCTTGTAACACTTGTCCTCAAAGTCTCCCCCAGAATGATGTTTACTCTTTCCTAATAAAAGCGTCTTCTAAGTGAATAAATGTAAATGTAAACCCATCCTCTCAGTGGTTTGGTGTCCCCTCGCATTCAAATGGCCATACAAGTAGTGTTAGAAAAGTTTCTACCCCGTTTTAACACAAGTGCTGCCTTACATGGTCTTCTTGCCTGTCATATATATATATATATATTGTCACAAAAACGAGACATACTCAGATGAAGGTTTGGGGCAGCCACCCGTATAATTTGGTATCCTGGCTGCAAAGTCGTTTTTTTATCAAAATAAACAGCACTGATGTGCGTACAAGTGAGTCCAAAACAAGACTGAGGAATTAGGAAAAAGGGCAGGGTTTTAAAGGGGGAGACAGGAAGTGAGGTCATAAGGATCAGGCCCATGTTCTTTAGCCATTGGTTCGAGCCCGGACATGACGTCAGAGGGGCCAGAGCCGGTAAGGTCTCCTTCCATTGGCTCGGTCCCGGAAGTGACGTCAAGAGAGCCAGATGGAATCTCCCGGGAATGGTCTACAGGAAAGAGAGAAAAAGAGTCAGTGCACTATGCCACATCCCGGCATGCCTCAGAACTGCCGTCACTCAAGCCCTTAAGCTGCCTCCCATGCGCACGTGTGTGACAATATATATATATATATATATATATAGATAGATATATACAGTATATCTATCTATCTATCTATCTATACATATAAAAGGCAAACCCAAAAGTCCTCATTGACTCATCACTAATTCTCCCATTTCCCATATAGGTGGGAAGCTGAAATTTTGCATGCTTGTTCCTTGCAGTGTACTTACAAAAGTTAGGTATGTTTCATGTCCTATTGCAACACCCAAGGGTGGGAAACGGGTGTACCCCCTAAACTGTATACATAGATAGGGGAAACCCCTCCTCACTATTTCTGCGACTTCCAATATAAGTAGGAAGCCCAAATTTCCCATGCTCATCCTTTACACTGTACTTACAAACGTTAAGTATGTTTCATTTCGCGTTGTGCTCCGTAATGAACTTTTGAAAATAATGTCTTCTTTTTGGCGGTTCTCACCATTATGCCGTAAGGAACTTTCGGAACTGACCTCTCCTTTTGTCAGTTTCATTCCTTATTTCCATTAACAGAGGATTTATTTCATGGCAGAGATGCACAAGGGCCGCCCCCGGTCCCCCTTCCTTTTTCCGCATACCTACCACGTGGTTGGCTCCCTCTGCCAATATACATTAACAACATTCCGTACTCATGTGCCTCCTCACTCGCTTCTTTATTTTCCTCAGCTGTCCGTCATGCTCACTGCTCCTTTCTTCTTTACTCCACCGCTTCAAGGCTGTCATTGTTGGGCTTCCTTACTTGCTCACGTACGTCTTCCTGGTGCTGACTTCTGCTTTTCATTCCCTGCTCCACAGCTTCTTGCCTTCCTTCGTACTTTCTTTCTCAACGGGTGCAAGTGTACCCCGAATAACATGTCTATTCCGGTGATCACCGTCAATTACAATTTCACCGACCCGTACCCAATGGTTTCCATGCCCCGAGATTGCGCCATTCTCTCTCTTACTTATTTCATGGTCATATCAGTCTCATTGTGTCTTATGTACTGAATGACAGGGACAGGTTGAAGGTGTGGACTGATGACGGTACAGAAGACAATCATACTACACAGGACCCCTATAGCAGTGAAATGCTTAAGCTCTCAACCTATGGTTCTGCATGTGAACTGATATCTGCCACGGAATTGTTTCGTTGTAACTTTCAAGTGTATAGAAATGGGGAAATATTTTAAACATTTGGACAACCGGGAATGCCTGTTAAGCATCTTAGATTCACAGGCAGCAATTTGGGTAGTTTTCAACTCTGACAACGTGGACACAAAGTGCCGACAAACGCAGAATGTAACTTGAACACAACACGTCCTCCAAATACGAACCAGATAGATAGATAGATAGATAGATAGATAGATAGATAGATAGATAGATAGATAGATAGATAGATAGATAGATAGATCTTTATTTGTCCCCAGGGGGAAATTTGGCTTTTCACAGAAGCTCTTTAAATAAATAAATACACAAAGAAGAAGATAAGTAAGTAAAAAATTAAATAAAAATATACACACTTTGGTCTGAACACACACCAGAATAACTAACTATAAAACTAGAAGATTAAAAAGAAAGAACTTCTGTCTTGACTGCCCCAGTCCCAGTGAGGTACTATGCAGTCGTATTGCTGTTGGTATAAAGGAGCCCCAGTAGCGTTTCTTGACACACTTCTGCTGAATAATTCATTGCCTGAAAGTCCTCACTGTTAGTGTGTCAGAGAGAGGATGTGCAGCATTGTTCATAATGAGTGCCTCCTCCAGGGGGTCCAATGTGTGTTCCATAACTGTGCCTGTACTTTATATTTGCTGGTTGATTCTGTGGGCCTCTCGAGGTGATGTTGCTAGCCTAGCACAACACAGCATAGAAAATCACACTGGCCATCACTGAGTTGTAGATGTTATTGAACCTTTTTTGTGGTGGATGCACATTAATGTGGAGCCAGCAACTGGCACAGAGTAGATCAATAGCTTGTGGCAAAGGTGAATTCCAAAATTGCATCCACTTGGTGGTACAGAGTTGAGTGCGAGAATACATCCGTGTTTTAGGTGGCCTCCGGAGTATCTCCAAAGTCTTCTAGGATAGGCAAGCACAGAAATTTCCCAGGCGAAGGGTCAAAATTCAAGGTGATCAACAGTGGATGAGTGTTAAGGGTCCATTTAAAGGGCTCAGTTTGCACATGTTGGGTCATCCCCAGAGATTTTCTGAATGCTAACACGAATCAAAGTTTAGCAATTGTCATTATTTGGCCTCATTCTAGTGGCACACCCAATGCAGAAAGATAACTGGCAGTTGGACAAGTGATTTAGAATAATGCAAAATAATTCTGATAAGCTTTAACTTAGGCGTAGACACGTTTCTTTTTTTAATTCCTCATAGATTATCATCAGCAGTCTGTTTAGAGATGTGCTCTTTAACTATTAAATACGAAACCAGGACAAGCATCGCTATGAGGGCGTTCATCAAATGGCACAAGGTCAACGGGCAGTGCGGTGGTTAGAGCTGCAGTCCCGTGAATCAAGAAATCCCATGCATGGTCATTGTCTGTGCGGAGTCCGCACTTCCTCCACACGTCCTCAAAGACATGACGGCTAGGATAATTGGCACTTGTGTGGTTGTGTGCACAGGTGGGCACTGTAATAGATTGGCACTTTTATTTTTTATTTTATTGAATTTTTATTACTCTTTAATTTAATATTGTTTTTATCAGTATGCTGCTGCTGGAGTATGTGAATTTCCCCTTGGGATTAATAAAGTATCTATCTATCTATCTATCTCTCTCTATCTATCTATCTCTCGCTCTCTCTGTCCAGGCCTGTGTTCTGTTTTTTTGTGCCCAGTGCTGCTGTGATAGGCTACAACACCCTGTGAGCCTCAATTCGATTAAGCAGTTGTGAGAATGTTCCGTTAAGTAGTTGACTCATTTGGTCGGTAGTGGCCTATTCATAGGGGACTTGTGAAGTGCGAAAACATCTATTTAATGGTGTGATAACAAAAAGGTCGGCACGTGGAGTCAGAAATACGATGAGACAGCCAGCTAAAGAGACCCCAGCGATAGTCCAAAGGGGGTCCGGAATGCTGTCTGTCTGCGATTAGGCAGATTTATCGAGGTGATCTCTACAGCCAAGACAGCAGCTCAAGCTGGCTAATCGATTTCTGATTTCAGTCAAATTCATGTTGATGTATTAATGTCTAGCGCTGTTCACAGAGTACAGATATGTACAGGTTACATTACCATATACTATTTATATGCAACAGTGGACATGCATGCTAATATATAAGCATTATTACAGAGATAAACAGTGATAACAGAAAAGAAACTATTGGTGTAGCACATGACAGGGGATTTTCACGGAATCTGTCCATTCATATAACTACACGTTGATGGCAACAGCATGCGTTCGGTTTACAGTCCCTATAAAAATATGTATACCCCCCCCCCCCCCCCCCCCCCCCCCCATTGGTAGTTTCCACACATTATTGTTATACACATTGAATCAGAGTGGATTTCATTTGGATTTTAATTTTCTAAGCTGTTGGGAGGGTATGACGTACGACATAACCATAGTAGTATTGCCCCCCTACTGTAAAAGCACAGTATGTTTAGATTCAGTCACCACTATCCGCTCACACCATAGGTCAGGCGAAACATCACACATGAATGGTACTGTTGGCCTTTGGCCCTCCATATTCTGCAATGATTAGTAATATGTGGACATGTCTGAGCTGCGAGAAGTTGGGCTACAGGCTACCATCGGTACTCAAGAACCTACACTTCATTATTGAAATATTTAAAAAATATTTTTCATGTTTGCTTACATATTACTGGTTCTTCCAAAAAGACTTTGTTCAACTTTTGCTAGCAACGTTTCTGGATTAAAGCCTTTTATCAACCAAAGTTGACATGTCAATAAGGGTCTGATGTCTACTGTGCTTCCATCCATTGACGTCATGATGAATGCTGCTTGATGAAGAGATGGTGGAGATTCCCCTTGCAGTTTCTCAGAACTGAACCATTGACTCCCAAATCTGTGTAGCACATTTTTAAGTATGAGAGAGAAAGATCTGACTTATAGGTTTATGCTTAATGATTTGTGAAAGTGGCTTATTATTGTCTGTCTTCTCTCACGTAAACCACATTAGAAAGGTCACAGTGACAGTTCAGAAAAATAGAGACCACTCTTATAAATGGATTACAAGAATTTGCTTGGTAAAGGTCATGTTCTTCTTGTTTTCCTGAAGAGCTCACAAGTAACAGACTTCCTCTACCGTATGGCCTCGGCTCAATGGCTCTTCATGAGATTAGCTTGACTTTCACAGCCCAGTTACAGGAGCTGCCATAGCAGCACCATCTTGTATTTTCCTTATGTAGTATTTTGACAGATTCATTTCCAGACCAGCCCACCAGTTTTCCACTTTCTTTGTGGAGTACAGCTAAATATAACCTTCTATTCAGCAGTAGAAATCCCCCATAAACAAAAAAAAAAGCCCCACAAAGCACTTGTTTGAAGATGTCCGGGCATTTGCTGATAAATGTACACCACTGTTGATCCAAGTCCAAGTATGCCTTGTAGGCTTACAGGACAGACGTGTACAAGCTGGATCTTCATTTGGGGTGACGGGTGACATGCTAACCCATTTGGGCTTGGATTCCGCGTCTGTATGGTCCGTGCGTGTTCGTCCTCCAATATCTCAATCTGATCTTTTCTCACTCATTCCTGTCTTGTATGTAATGCTGCCAGCTCGATAAAGTGGACTCAAGTCACTCAATGTGTGTTGGCGGTGGAGGTAGTGGGGGGGCGGCGGGGGAATGACTGCAAGAAGATAGCCTTTCTTTCTCATTTCTATTAATGAGTCAGCTTATTGTATGAAAACATGTAAGAAAAGGTCAGGCAATCAGGGTGTTTTATTCATTTCTAGACAGCCCTACTGAATGTCTTCCATATCGTCAAGCTTTATTCCATTATGATTAGCTGTGGGAAAGATAAAGATCTTTGTAAAACAAAAACCGAAAGCTGTGAAGTGTACTGCTTGATGCGGACAAGTAAAAGAGATAATATAAAGTGCCTATAAAAGGTATTCACCACCACGAGGAATTTTTCACATTTTATTATTATTTACCTCCTTAGCGTTACGTTTACAGTTAATATGAAGAGATTTCATTTTGGGCTTTCTGAAGCCAAGTAATTTAAGTGGGTAGCTACAGTTGGATTAGTGGATTATTTCCAAACGGATGTGCTCTGCTTTTCTCAAAAAGCCATACTTATGAGAGATCTTATACGAGAAATGGCCATAAACACCGGCATTGGCTCAAAAAGTAGAGGCTGCTTTTAGAGACTTGAAATCAGCCCCAACTACCACTTCAGTTCTAGCAATGTCACCCTTTGGCCAGATGCATTTAACTCAAGGATTATGGAGAGGAATACAGCTCAGCATAGAAACAAAGTAGACCGCAATGGAGAGGGAAGCCTCTGGCCATTAAATGGCTGGTTCTGGTTTCTCAAATGAGTTCAAATCTGTTCAGTCAGAAGTTCACTTTGGGACAAACACATCTCTTCTGTAGATGGTGGTCTACATAATACCTGTGTTACCCGGAGTTTGCTGGCTCTTTGTTAATCTCTCAAAGAGCTTTGTTGAGCTCTTTGTTGTCAGGCGCTATAATGTATTAACAGATGTGGCAGTCTGAATAGCTCTATTTTAACACAATAGTTATGTTATTTTACACAGGAGACTAGTAGTCTCTCTGTTATAAAAAAAAAAAACAAAAAACCTTTGGGACGAGTCTGCAACAAGACGTGATCTTTGCGAGACAGAGAGACACTTTTACTTTCCGCGAGACGGGCAAGTCACATCATACATACAAACTTTTGTAAGCAAGTCCCGTGATACATATGCAGGGCAGTTTAGAGATAATGGAAGTAGGAAAATTCAAAAGTCTCAAGAAAATGAGAATAAAGCTCACATTAGCGCAAACAAACAGAAAATATTACTCGGTGGAAAGAGATTGTATAGTGTTTGGGGATGTCTGGGTTTTCACCTTTCTCACAGGGAGACCACAGGTGTTGAGAGTTGGAAGTTGTGCATCCAGCATCATCACACTCAATACAGGAGCTCCACAAGGCTGTGTACTCAGCCCTCTGCTCTACGCCCTCCAACTCCATCGTCAAATTCACTGATGACACAGAGGTGCTGGACTTCATCTTCAAAAATGATGAGACAGCATACATGGAGGAAGTGGAGAATTTCCCCCAACTGAATGTCAGCAAAACCAAGGAGTTGGTGGTGGAGTTCAGTAGGAGACAGCAGCAATCCTAAACCCCCCACTCAACATCATTGCAGTGAGAGTGTGAGCAGCTTCAAATGTCTGGGCATTCACATCATGGAGGATTTGACATGGACTGATCAATCCAAAAACGTGAGGCAGCATCTTTATCATCTTGGACAGTTGAGGAAGTTTCGGATTTCTCCAGTGATCCCAAGGACTTTTTACTCTGGTGTTGTAGAATGTGTCTTGACTCAGAATATCACCTCCTGGTTTGGGAACAACTATGTACGGGACATTAAGGAACTACAGAGAGTGACCTGGGCCGTGGAACACTGCACCAGATCTGATCTACCATCTCTGCAGAATATTTATAACCAGGAGCTGCAGAACCAGAGCAACTAGGATCATCAGAGACTCATCTCACCTCAGTAACCTTCTGTTTGACCTGCTGAAATCAGGCAGAGTTTATGAGTCTTATGGCCAGAACAAAGGGGGGGTGGGGGGGTGGGGGTTTACAGGAAGGGCTTCCACCCACAGGCTACAAAACTTCTTAACCTGGACATGCCACCACACATTTCTCCAACTGTTTATTAACACAAACTGAATTCTCTACCTCATTGTTTCTCAGCTGCCACCATGTCATTTAAGTGTGATTTAGCCAGCAAATTAGTACGCTGCACTTTATAGTACATAGATGTTCTATTCTGTTACACTAGCACCCAGCTTAGATCTTTTTTAAAACTGTAATGCTTTGGATATATATTTTTTTCTCTATGTATTGTATTACCTTAGTTGTACCCTTTTCATTTTCTTTTTAACTTAAATTTTTTCTTTTTTTTTTTAACTTAATTTAACATCATATTTGTTAACTTTATGGTACATTCTCATTGCTGATTCAGGGCACATTTCACTACATGTTGTACTTGTATAACTGTGTACGTGACAAATAAAGAACCTAAAATTATAATATAAGATAGGAGGGCCTTTTATATATAAGCACCTTTGAAATTGATGCCTACATATGAAAACATGACACTCAGCTACCATCACTAAGCATGGCAGCAGAGCATCTCCTTTACAGTTGTACTCCAGTATCTCTCTTCATCATTTGACTCGCTCTCATCATAATTGGCTTCTTTTTTTTCTCCTGTGCTGATCACACATACTACTGCAAAGAAACAGAATGCAGGAGTTGAATTTCACCAATTTGTTGATTATCACATACTGACGGTGAGGGTGCTGCCTGGGGATAAATTAAGGAATGAAACACAACCTCCTGTTTTTCTCCATACAAATGGAATACCTGGGCACAATTTGGTGGAGATTAGGCTACCAGTGTGGACCAGCAAAATGGACAAATACACACACACGTATACATAACATATATATTAACATATAATATGTATTTATATATATATATATTTGTATATACATACACACACACACATGAGGGACATTCAAAAAGTTTCCGCACTTTAATATTTTCGTTGGAAATGGTGAAGGCAGGAGGAGTAGTAATTGGGCATTAAAAACTTGGTACAACTCTAGGAAAATTGCATCACAAACGAATGTTCTCTAGTGGGACCTGTGCACCCAGTCCATCATATCCTTGGAGGGTCACACAGACCTCCATGCGGTAGGCAACGGTATCCTGACTGCTGTTAGGTACTCAGATGAAAATCCTCAAAGCAATTGTCAGACCCTACTCTAGTGCAGTGGACCCTGGGCTCCTCTTGGTGCAGGACAATGCCTGGCCTAATATGGCCAGAGTGTGTAGGCAGTTCCTAGATGATGAAGGCATTGATGTCATTGACTGGTCTGCACGTTCCTCAGACCCCAATTCTACTGAGAACCTCTGAGACATTATGTATCGGTGCATCCGACGCCACCAAGTAGCACCACAGACTGTCCAGGGGTGAATGATGCCTTGTTCCAGGTCTGGGAGGAGATTCCCCAGGACATGATCTGCCGTCTCATCAGGTGCATGCCCAGACATTGTCATGAGTGCACTCAGGCACGTGGTGACCGCACACACACTACTACTACGTTATGAGTTGCTGTGATGAAATTCAAACAAGTTGGATCAGCATGTGATTTCAATTTCTGACTTTAGCTTTCAGTGGGTTGGTGATTTTGGTTTCCACTGACCGTTGTTACATCATTTTGTTCTCAATGAATCACGCAGTATTACTCTGTAAAGATTTTCCACTTGAATATATTGTTCATTGAGATCCGATATGTGATTTAACTTTTTTTAACCTCCATGTTAATCTTGTCAGCAGCATTTAAAACATTAATCAGTTTTTCATGGCCTTCCTCAATATTTGCTATTACAGTTTAGGTTATCTTTACATTTTACATTTGTTATGTTTGACAAGAAAAAGGGCAAACTTTTGAATAACAGAGGTGACTGGAAGAAGAAGTGTCACAAAATACAAACCAAAAAAGATTGCTTCCAAGAATTAGTCGTAACTTTCATTAAACCTAAATCAAAAAATCAAAGTCAATGCCAGAAAAAGGAAGTAGTACTTTAACAATACTAATAAGTACTAAAAACAACCACGCAGACACCTCTTTTTAGATTCCTCTGCAAACTCTGATAACCAGGAAGTGCATCGTGCTGACCTGTAATTCCATCACAGCGATGAGATCAGCACCACAAAATTCCAAAGGTTGTAACAACCAATGCTGAAAATGGCGGCACACAGTAAAACAGAGATGGTATCAGAAAATAAAATAAAAAACATACTGTATATAAAGATACAAAAAACATTATGCAACTATTAGAAAACATTTTCTAACCTAAGAAAAAATTGATTATACGTCCCCAAAAACAAACATTCAAAATGGCGCCAAAGCAACACTGCTGTTAAATCATAAATATTTTTTGAAGACCAGGAAGACAAGTAGAATGACCTTGAAAACAATTTTCAACTTATTTTACAAGGCTCTTTACTTCTGCATGGGGTTATGGAGAGACAGAGTCAGTTCTAGCAGTGTTCAAGGGTTAAAAAACCCCCAGTTCCACTATGGGAACATACCAAGATTTGTTCTACAAAGGAGGAGTTCTCCTTGAGAAGGCATGGACCTGTGAAGTGGAGGATGGCTACAGTGAACACAGACAATTGGATTGTATGCACAGCTCATCCTTCTTTACTCTTGGATTTTTCAGAGTTACAGTTGATGACATCCAAATGGATCTGATGGAGCAATCTACTATCCGGAGATCATGGTGGTTTAATGGCATTAAAAGGTACATTTTTTCTTCTCAGCAGTCCTACCTCTGGACAACAAAGAGTTTGCGGGGCTCAGGTCTGCAGTGTGTCTTTTTAGATTTAGAATTGAGTGAAGTTTCATTTTGGGTCCCACCATCTGTCTGCATTATTTGATGAAATGTGAGATTTTACACCATATTTATTTCTGTTGAACAAATGGATATCTAATCTTTGCCACAGATCCAGCCTGGGATTGGTATAAGCACTCCTTGCTTTACTGGCACATAAAGCTTTCTTTGCTATTATGCACATAGTACTAGGGTGTTGTACCATGTTAGCCATTATGAATGTAGTGAAACGTCAAGCAAAATGACACCTTTTATTGGCTAACTAGAAAGATTACAATATGCAAGCTTTCGATCTTGCCTGAAGAAGGGGCCTGAGTTGCCTCGAAAGCTTGTATATAAGAATCTTTTTAGTTAGCCAATAAAAGGTGTCATTTTGCTTGACGTTTCACTATTATGTACACAAACATTTAGCCCACTTCATGCCAGGTGATGACAATTAAATGACCATCTGACTCGGTGGCTTCATGATTCGTTACGAGAGGAGTCGAATTTGAATCAGGTAGAAGCAAAGTCCTGCATCTTCACATATTGTATACTCTCAAAAAGGGATAATTTACAACTCCGAGCAGCACAATGTTCGACCATTCTAAGGGCGAAGTGTAATAGGATCTATCAGGTTCTACATTACGTTACAGGTGTGAACCCTCAGTTTGACCTCACACTATAACCAGTTTTGTAGAAAAAATAAATTATCATACGAGGGCAATCCCAAAAGTAAGGTCTCCTATTTTTTTAGAAATACAAACAACCGTTTACTTTCTATAATATTTACATCATTTTAAAGGTTAAAGAATTATTTATTTTTCTACATAATCGCCATTTCGGTCGATGCATTTTTGTAGACGCTGTGGTAGTTTTAGAATGCCCATGTCATACCAGCTCACGGCCATGTCCTTCGGGAAGTGTTGAACCTCATCTTTCACCTCTTCGTCGGAGCAGAATCGCCTTCCGGACAAATGTTCTTTCAACTTAGAGAACAGGTGGTAGTCACTGGGTGCAGAGAGCATTCAGAGTGATCCGCCGATCTTTACACATGTTTTTCTCAACCTTCGTGACTGTCTCATCAGAAATTGACGGTCTCCCGCTCCTTTGTTCATCGTGAATTTCAGTACGACCGGCTGTAAACTCTCTACACCACTTGCGAACGTTTTTGACATCCATGCACGACTGTCCATACATATCCGTCAATTGGCGATGAATTTCAACCGGTTTAACGCCTTTTGCGTTCAAAAATCGAATAACTGCGCAAACTTCGCACGTGGCAGTAGCGTTCAACGGGAGCTCCATTTTCAAGGGCTGCCAAGCCAAGATTGAGCATCCCAGCAAAGCCGCGCATGCTTGTTTGGGAGTGGAGGAAGCACCAATCACAACAGTGTGGCCAACAGCCATACGAACAGTTTCTCTACGTCCCCACCGCTTTGGAGACCTTACTTTTGGGATTGCCCTCGTATAATAAACTTTGTAAACCTGATCCTCGGAACCCAAACTTCTTCAAGATAAACTACACAACTCTAGGGCAACAGTGCATCATCACTCTATTCTTAGCTCTCTCTTTGTGAGGCTGAACACACTGCTATTCTCTTTTAGTTGCAGAGGAGGTATTCTAACATTTAGTAATTTGAAGAGTCTCTCTTGTGACAAATGCTGAGTGAACTGTGCTGTCCGCACAATCACACTATTATGCTTGATCTTTTAAGCTCTGTTTGTTAAAACTTTTTGTAAGGTCAGCCTAGAGTGTCTCTTTATTATATTAGTGTTTAGTGGGTTTTTTTTACATCCAAATCAGAGGATTTCAAAAGTGTCATCCCTCAGAGATTGGTGTTGGGGCCACTGCTCTTTTTAAAATGTATGAATTATCTTGTTAAAAATATACCAGCAAGCTAGCTAGTTTTGCAGATGATACCAAATTGGGTGGAGTGGAGGAAATTGTTGGATCAGAATAATCATTACAGATAGTCCTGGACAGAACTATGGCAAATGAAATTTAATCTAAGTACATTTTTATCACATGAACATTTGAACATACAATAAGGGGTCTGAAACATACAAGAAAGGCCTAATAGTCATAGTGGACACATCAGTGTTAACATTCACAAGGTTGACAGAACCCTAGTAGGATGTTACGTTACATAGCCTGATGTGTGGGGTAAAAGTCAAGGAAGCTAAATAATGGACTACTGAGGCCTCATCTCCAGTGCTGTGCCAGAGAGAGATGAGCGACCGGAATGATCTCAGGACTTGTTTATATGAACTATAAATACAGAGTGAAGGAGGTGAACCTTTTCAATTTTAATCAAACAGATTAAGAGGGAAAATGGCTGAGCTGTTTTGAAATTATGAGGGGACTTATTATGGTGAAGGCCAGCAGTTATTTTAAAATGAAGTCTTCAACAAGAATACAATTTTAGAATGTTTGTCTTTACACAAAGAAATACAGACACATGGAATAAATAGCTAGTACGTGTGGTAGAGAGTAGCACTTTGGGGACCTTCGAAGCTCAACTGGATGTACCGGTAATTTTGCAAGACTTACGTGAATAGAGTTTAATAAGATATAAGGCCTGAATGGTCTGTTCTCATTACGATTGTTCTAATATTCCAATGCAATTTGGTGTACCCTGAAATCTCATCTATTCATTCATTTTCCAAGACTACTGAACTGGGTTATGGAGAGAGAGGGCCTATCTTAGCAACGTCAAGTGTAAGGCAGATATCAGTTAGTACCTACTCACGAACACACTTGTATTAAAACCAGTGCAACTTGGAGACATGCTTTACCATAAAATGCACATCTTGGGGATACGGGAGAAAAATAAAAGTAGCCAGAGAAACCCCTATAAATGGTATTTCCAAGCAAATCTATTAAATGTTGTTTTCTATTTGATCTAATAAAATCTCTGGTTATCTTTGCCCAAATGAAAGAAGAGTACTTGAACGGTGTATCAGTTGCCCTGCATGCAAACACAGCATATGGCTTATTTCAGTCTGGCCAGGATCTAATGTGACTTCCCGAGAGCAGGGAGGTCTAGTGGTAGACTTACTGAGACAGTTCAGAAATCACTGGATTAAGAAGAAGTTCAGGACTTTAAAGGATCTCTTAAGTTAAACTGGCATTTGTTAGTAATTGCAGCTGTATGGTGTTTTTCAGAGAAGAGGAAAGGGAATCTGAGTGCCACAATTCAATCAGTTGCCCATTGGAAATCACCGTCATTATGGGGTTTCACTCCTGTGCTACAGGACTCCTCCTGTCAATGAAGAACACATTTCTTACTACTGTACAGTGCAACAAGCTGAATGATGCTGCCAGTCTTTATTTAATCAAAAGGCAAGTTGATCTTATCATCCCTTGCTTCAATGGATCGGGTTCTTTAGAAGTCAAGGCCGAGGGACTGTTAAAAACAGGGAATGTTAAAGCCCACCAAGGCATTGCTTGTGTGATTTTGGGCTATACAAGTTCCATGGATATGTCAATGACCTTCTCTTCTTTCGCTCTCTTAACAGCAATGGTTTCCTGCTCAGAATAACAACAACCTGCTCCTGAACACAATTAAGACCAAGGAGCTCGTTGTGGACTTCAGGAAAAAGAAAATGGACATCGAACCACTCTACATCAGAGGAGACTGTGTGGAAAGGGGGTCAGACTTCCGCTTCCTGGGAGTCCACATCATGGAAGACCTGTCCTGGGGTGTGAACACAGCTGAGCTGGCGAAGAAGGCTCAACAGGGACTTTAATTCCTGAGAGTCCTCAGGAAAAATAACATCCCCCAAAAACTGCTGGTGTCCTTCTATCGCTGCTCTATCGAGAGTATCCTATGCTACTGCCTCTGCGTGTAGTTTTCCAGCTGCACAACAGCACAGAGGAAAACACTTCAGCGGATCGTAAAGACTGCCCAGCAGATGATCGGCTGCTCTTTACCCTCTCTGGATGAACTGCACTGCTTTCGCTGCCTCAGGAAAGCAGAAAATATCTTAAAAGACTCCTCACACCCCACTCATGACATGTTCCAACTGTTGCCATCAGGCAAAAGATATAGGAGCATCAAAACAAAGACTAATAGACCGAGTAACAGTTTCTACCCTGTTGCTATTAGGGCACTGAATGCCACCTAATCACCTCCAATGCAGCAGTGCAATAGATGACATCTTGAGCAATAGTGTTCATGTGCAATTAAGGTCTTATGTTGAATGTTTGTGTTCTACCTTATTTCTTCTTATCCTTTTTTAATTATACTTATTTATATTTTGACACCACAGGGACTGCACCTAATTTCGTTGTATGTGTTACAATGACAATAAAAGATAAAAAAGATAAAAGATCAGAGTTCTGATTTCACAATTAGGGTGAAATCCTAAAATGTAGGATACAGAAAGAATAGTTCATTCTTGATACAAAAAACACACTTTCATAATACTTCATTTTCAGATTGTTCAAAACATTTATTTACTACTTTAAAGTTAAATCCAAACAAACAATTCAGTAAGAATCATACCTATTATCAAGAAGTACGTCCTGATCTAAAATCACTACTATCTTTGTGCATAGAGTTGATTTTAAAATGCTCCTTTTGCCAATTGCTTTACCTTACAGTGTTTACGGATGCCTATAATCCAAAGCATACATTGCAGTAATGAGACTTTAATATATCTCACAAACTGTAAAAAGAATTAATTACTGGTGAAGAGGGGGTCCTTAACTATCAAACACCAATCTTAGGGAGATACCATTGGTCTTAGCATTTAACTTAAGTTTGGACATTCAGTATTTCAGTATAGACTATATATTTTTTAGAGTTGTGGGTTTTGGCTGTTTATAATACTTTTATTATTTTAATTATTGTGATCAGTGGTTATTAAATTGGAAATGTTTGTAATACCAATGTCAAACATTGTTTCAGGCCTTTGTTGTTTTCTAGCAAAATAATATCTAGTGGATTTACTTTAAGAACCATATTTAAAAGATGTCTACCATCTATCTCTCTGGCAGGTTGAAGTCTGTGCACTGGAAGACGGTAGAAAGCAAGTGTGCCTCACTCTCTGATGAATGTCTTGTAATATGAAGTCACAAACATGGCAAGGGGGTCTGTGAGGTCAGGCCGGCCCCATTACTGGCCTGTTCAGAAGAGGTTATTTCTAAGTCAGCCAGTCCCCAACTGCAACCAGCAGGCCTACGCAAACCACAAAACTGAAGCTGGATTTAAAACAGACCTTAGAAAGAAAGTTCCACAATGTATATAAAACAATGCCATACAAGAGAGAGAAAACTCTGGCGTAAAATGACAATCTAACAGGAATCTCTATAAAATTAATATTTATTAACAAAAGTGCTCATAAGATCAAATGCGATCAGACGATAAACTAGTCCCAATACACAAATCCAATGGCAAATCCAAGAGACAAGCAAGAAAATGCAGTAACCAGCTAAAAAAAATGAAATGAAAAAAAAAAAAATCAGCCATTATAGGAAACATAAACTCAACACAGCGATTCACCGTGGAGTCTCTCCTTCTGATTACAAAATAAAACCAGAAGGGGGACCTGGCAGCAATGATGTCAGTGTGGTTCTGCCTCCTGGGGTCTCCACCCATAAAGTGCAAGAAATAGTGACACACTTAAAGATATGGCACATAAATATTAAACAATAAACCAACATAACAGAAATAACATCAAATATTAAAAATAATTCAAGAATAACAGAAAAAAAATGACAAAACATAAAATACACACAAGCCAGTGAAAAAATCCTGGGTGTAACATAGAGTGCTATAAACATGGACGTACTGTATAAAAGTAAATGAGAGATAAGCCGTTTTCTTTTCTTGGCCTATACTTTTGCACAGTAAGAATTCCTCAGACTATCTGAGGCACAAGTCATCACAAGAATTCTTAGATTCAAGGATAAGTAATTCTTGGAATCTGTTGTACAAACATAGCAATCACCGGTAATGTTTCACTATACAACATCCCCCTTGCTTCTACCTAATTCACTGAAGTCAGTAAATACAATCAGCCTGCAAACAAAGGCTGAAAAGGGGAAAAAAAATAAAAAATAATAAGAGTGATATATTCTACAGCTCCTTCTGAACTGCTGTACTGCCCATTAGCAGAATACATACAACTTGCTCAAGTGTCTGATTTCGCTTTACAATGTTGATCTTAATAGCAATTTTAATTATTGTATACATTTGTAACCTTGAGTGTCAAATAAAGTTAATGTATCTGAAACGACTAAAATGCTAACTTTAGTGTTCTATTCAATAAGCAAAATAGGGTGCAGTCAGCGAAGAGAGAAAGGATGAAGGCAGGGGCTCAAAAACTCAGTCCTAGGGACCCCATGCGGCTGTAGGCTTTTCTTTCAACCAACTCCTGTTTTGAATTGGACTCCTAGGCTAATTAAGCAAGCTGGTTTTTTCCCGTTTTTGGGTCAATAAAGAAATGATAAAATTAAAAGAGTTTACTGTATGTATGTTACATAAGGATGCTTTTTAAAGTTGGTTTTTAAGATTTTCATCATCATGTTTTCAATTCTGTTTTTTTTTTCTTCCTAAAGAGCACTTCAGTGCAGCGGTTCCCAAACTGTGGAACGCGTACCACTGGTGGTACGCAGAGCCTTTTCAGGTGGTACGCATCACGGTCCCTGAAATTTAATATATCTGCGCAAAACCCTTTATGACAAGCCTGTTGTGAGCAAAAACCAATGAAACTGTTTAAATACAATAATACGTGGATTCCCAAATTTAGTGTGGTGTGAAATTTCGTCATCTGAATAAATAAAACCTATTATTCGATTCAGTATTTAGTTCATCTAACGCTATCATAATTCCGTTTCGCGGAAGTCAACTTCTACTTCTTCACTGTTTGAGCTTTTGGTCACTAGATGAAAGCACAACACCGACACTATTTAGTCTTCGGTAATTCTGCCTCACAGAAACCGCTCGCGTTTGTTGTTATACGTCACTGCCGCTACACAGTTGTACTAACATAAATTCATTCAATATTGTAGTCAGTGTCGTGAAATTGCTGTATATTACCTAATTAAGAATTAATCATTCATTGCAGTACTTGCTTTTTAATTTTTTTGTTAAAAATTTGGGTGGTACGCAACGCAACTCACTTAACCTCAGGTGGTACTTGACGTCCAAAAGTTTGGGAACCCCTGCTTTAGTGAGGCTGGCTTTTCAGCATTCATTGTCATTTGCCCTGATATCTGCTCTGCTTGTTTCATACTCATTAAATATAGAAATGTTTTTCGGGTCTCATATGGAGTCCAAACTGAGGGTGACACAGTAATAAGGTGCCTAGCACTGAAACCCTACAACTCTAGAATATGCAGTTCACATTTTGACAAATATGGTGACAGAAAAGAAATTGAAAATGTGCTTTTTTATCTTGACTGAAATTTGACTTTAAACAGCTCAGTTGTACTATACTGTGAACAAAGCACATCTTGGCAATTTACAGTATTCAAACATTAATGTGTACCATGAAAGTCACACAGACTTAATTTTACACTTAAGAATTATTGTTAAACTATAGGCAGAATCTTAATACATTTTATTCTCTTGCTTACCTTAAAAGGGGCTTGAAGATCATACACAATGTCTCTCACATATTGCTGTGGATAACAAAGATGCTACAAAGAGATAGACTGACTGAGGTCTACCTTAAAACCACATCACCTTGAACACAGGAAATGATTGTTATCAAATGTAAAGACAAAGGCATTGTAAAGACCGTTTTTTTGAAATTAAAGTAATATCCAACACACTCAGAGGTGTGCACGATATATGAAAAATGTGAACTGTAAACGGTATAAGAAAAGTGGACACATTTCTACTATTCCTTCTCACTCGGAATAACAGCAAGGAGGCCAAACATATTCTAAAAATGATCATTCAGTCATTAAAAAACTGCTTCTTCATGAGATTTCAGATACAAGCCATAATAGTGTCCCTTTTCAGCGCCCCACTCCACTCACTAGGATACCATGTGATGCCAACCTGAACACTGTATCAGCATACACAAGTAAATGCCAGAAATAAATAATAATAATACTACATTTTAAAGTTATGTCTCGGATAAGACTACTGTTTACCGGTTTACTTTATAATGTGTTAGTCAAGTAGTTAACCTCATTACTTCTTTAATGATGGTCATGTTTCAGCTTCAGCTATGAGTCTGTATTCAGATCAAGACTTATAGCACCAGTTTTTGGGGAAAAAAACTTTGTTTCTACCTGACAAAAGATGGCTATTCATGAGGTTGTATGGCTAGCCCAATGTATCCCAGTAGACCATATGCATGTGACAGTGATGTTCCTGTTCTGTTAATGCTTTCCACCACCTGCATTTTTAAATAAGGCCTGTTTTGCCGTGTGTCACCAATTCTCTCCCAATTCTTGTGAGATCCAATGGACTGCTAAGGCTTTCAATGCCACGTTCAAACCAGTGAAGTTATTTGAGAGTCCTACATTAGGTATCAGCCTTCTTATTGATACTGCTGTGGTTTTAGTTCCAAAAATTGTGATCTTTGGCTTGCATTCTGTATTAATATTCATAGGTGTGTGGTCTTTTACTCAAATCAGTTTTTGATCCTTTGGTTTGGGCATTTTGATGCTGCCTGGAGGTGGGGCTCGATGGCGAGTGCCTGGTCGCTGGGCCTGCACTCATGGGGCTCAGCCAGGCACAGCCTGAAGAGGTAACGTGGGTCCCCCTTCCCATGGGCTCACCACCTATTGGAGGGGCCAAGGAGGTCGGGTGCAGTGTGAGTTGGGTGGTGGCCGAAGGCGGAGACCTTGGCAGTTTGATCCTCGGCTACAGAAACTATGCTCTTGGGACATGGAATGTGACCTCTCTGAAGGGGAAGGAGCCTGAGCTAGTGCATGAGGTTGAGAGGTTCCGGCTAGATATAGTCGGGCTCACCTCGATGCACAGCTTGGACTCCGGAAACAATCTCCTTGAGAGGGGCTGGACTCTCTACCACTCTGGAGTTGCCCCCGGTGAGAGACGCCGAGCAGGTGTGGGCATACTTATTGCCCCCCAACTTGGAGCCTGTTCATTGTGGTTTACCCCGGTGGACGAGAGGGTAGCCTCCCTCCGCCTTCGGGTGGGGGGACGGGTCCTAACCGTTGTTTGTGTGTATGCGCCGAACAGCAGTTTGGAGTACCCACCCTTTTTGTAGTCCCTGGAGGGGGTGCTTGAGGGCATACCTTCCGGGGAATCCCTCATTCTGCTGGGAGACTTCAATGATCATGTGGGCAATGACAGTGAAACCTGGAAGGGCGTGATTGGGAGGAATGGCCCCTCCGATCTGAACCCGAGCGGTGTTTTGTTATTGGACTTCTGTGCTCGTCACGGATTGTCCATAACGAACACCATGTTCAAGCTTAGGGGTGTTCATATGTGCACTTGGCACCAGGACACCCTAGGCCTCAGTTCAATGATCGACTTTGTGGTCGTGTCGTCGAACATGCGGCCACATGTCTTGGACACTCGGGTGAAGAGAGGGGCGGAGCTATCAACTGATCACCACCTGGTGGTGAGTAGGCTTCGATGGTGGGGGAGGATGCCAGTCAGGCCTGGTAGGCCCAAATGTGTTGTGAGGGTCTGCTGGGAGCGTCTGGCAGAGTCCCCTGTCAGAAGTAGCTTCAACTCCCACCTCTGGCAGAACTTCGACCACGTCCCGAGGGAGGTGGGGGACATTGAGTCTGAATGGGCCACGTTCCGTGCCTCTATTGTTGAGGCGGCTGACCAGAGCTGTGGCCGTAAGGTGGTTGGTGACTGTCGTGGTGGCAATCTCCAAACCCGTTGGTGGACACCGGCGGTGAGGGATGCCGTCAAGCTGAAGGAGTCCTACAGGACCTTATTGTCCTGTGGGACTCTGGAGGCAGCTGATAGGTACCGGCAGGCCAAGCGGAATGTGGCTTTGGTGGTTGCTGTGGCAAAAACCCGGGCATGGGAGGAGTTTAGTGAGGCCATGGAGAACGACTTTCGGACAGCTTTGAGGAGATTCTGGTCCACCATCCGGCGTCTCAGGAGGGGGAAGCAGTGCAGTGTCAACACTGTATATGGTGGGGATGGTGCACTGCTGACCTCGACTCGGGACGTTGTGGGTCGGTGGGGAGAGTACTTCGAAGACCTCCTCAATCCCACTAACATGCCTTCCAATGAGGAAGCAGAGCCTGGGGACTCGGAGGTGGGCTCCCCCATCTCTGGGACTGAGATCACCGAGGTGGTCAAAAAACTCCTTGGTGGCAGGGCCCCGGGGGGATGAGATACATCTGGAGTTCCTCAAGGCTCTGGATGTTGTAGGACTGTCTTGGTTGACACGCCTCTGCAACATCGCATGGACATCAGGGACAGTGCCTCTGGATTGGCAGACTGGGGTGGTGGTCCCCCTCTTTAAGAAGGGGGACTGGAGGGTGTGTTCCAACTACAGAGGGATCACACTCCTCAGCCTCCCTGGAAAAGTCTATTCGGGGGTCCTGGACAGGAGGGTCCGTCGGATAGTCGAGCCTCAGATTCAGGAGGAACAGTGTGGTTTTCGTCCTGGTCATGGAACAGTGGACCAGCTCTACACCCTTAGCAGAGTCCTGAAGGATGCATGGGAGTTTGCCCAACCAGTCTACATGTGTTTTGTGGACTTGGAAAAGGCATTCGACCGTGTCCCTCGGGGAATCCTGTGGGGGGTACTCCGAGAGTATGGGGTACCGGACCCCCTGATAAGGGCTGTTCAGTCCCTGTACAATCGGTGTCAGAGCTTGGTCTCGGGAGGAGGCCCCGGGGAAGACCCAGGACACGCTGGAGGGACTATGTCTCTCGGCTGGCCTGGGAACACCTTTGGGATTCTCTCAGAAGAGCTAGAAAAAGTGGCCGGGGAGAGGGAAGTCTGGGCATCTCTGCTCAAGCTGAACGCCCTCGCGACCCGATTTCCGATGTGATGGATGGATTTTGATGCTGAATTTAGGATTTTACAATTTTTGAGTGGCTTACTTGCTCAATTGTTTATTTTGTTTTAGCTCTTTTTAATTATTTACTGCTCTGTTCTTTTCTTTGTCTTTGAATATTTTGAATTTTGAAAAAGTTTCTTGAATAATAAAATTGTACTTTTGCTATGAAAAGACATTTTTGTAGTTTTGGCCCCTGTGATGGGAGAAATTATGACAATTTGCTTATGTGTTGTTTTATACATGGGGTCCATTACAACATCTGAGACCACAGCTTTTAAATATGTATCAGTTAAAAAAGTAAATTATTTGTTGAGCATGAAATATACATCAAACAAGATGTGAAACGCTATATAAAAATAATTGAAAAATTACTTTCTGTCTCTCCTTAGTTTCTTAGAATTAAATGTGTAACTAGCGCAAAAGTAAACATAAAAAGCTTACTCTTAAAGAAACTACATTGGAAAAAAAACATTTTTAGTGTATTCAGGAAAAACGATGTAGTGGGTACCCATTTACAGTATATTGTGGAATCATGGATCTTCCCGGAGATATTAATAAACTATCAAAATGCAACTAAGTGGAAAAAATAAAGTAGTATTCTACAATACACAATACCAATGATTGTTTTATAGAAAAAAGAAGGGACAGGATGCTCATTAAATCAAAGACAACAAATGTGAAACCACCTAAAAAAAACAGTTTTAAAAATGATTAACATTATTTCCTTTAGGACAAATAGGCAAAAAATAAGAGCACAAACAAGTTACTATGAAAAATCTGTTGCAAATAAATTCCACAACTAAAATATTCAAAATATACAGACAACCTTGGATACATTTTTTTTCTCACTTCCAATAAACAAGGAAAGGGTGTCTAGGAAAGAGTAATTCAGGCTCAAATGTTCATGGCTAAGCATTTTTAAAAATGTTGCTATGAATGGCAATGACAAAATGAAGCAATTCACCCTTCCATTTGTATTTATTTTTAAATCATTAAAGTACTTATCCTTTTTTCCACATCATATACTGCACAGAATATAGTAAAACATAATTTTGCGCACAAATAACAACATAAACTGTCAGCTATCAAAGCAGGCAAAAACAATATTAAAATGGTCAAAGCTGTTTCCAACCAACCTTGAGATCCAATGATCTACTTGGAAATATTTGAGAAGCCCCATCAGTGGCTGTATGGGTTTAGCACTCTATTTTAGCATAGAATGCTGTTATTAAAACCTCTACTGAGGCTGTTCATAGTCCTTTTAAATAACTGCAGGAATTGTTTTAATTAACTGTTTTTCCAATCTCGGAATCACAATTACTTTTATTATTACCTTGGAGTGGATGTATCATTTCTAGTGATGGACACATATCCAAACTTTTCTGCCCATGTCAAACTACACAGTACAGTGCTAAAGTAACATTGTGTGGTTGCCTGACTTGGAATAATAGGAAGCGGCAAATAGAAAGATTTACACTTTTACAGAAACTTAACATTGTAAATAGTATTTTTGCATGTCATTTTTTGAGTTTGGTATTGTTTGTAATAGTGTATAGTATGTAGTATGTAGTATTTGTTAGTGGAAATAAAATTTTTACAACTTTATTGAATAAGAAAAAAAAATCATTCTTTAGGGTACTACTAAATGCAGATATTGTTAATGAAGGCTAGGATAGAAACACACTTTTCAACCAACTACCGAATAACAGGATTATAATTTTTACATAAGGAATGAGCTTTAAAGAACAAGTTCTTTGCCATCTTAATTACAATTTTATCACACATCAAACGTGATGATGGGACAGGAATGCATTAGAAATGCAAAGTGTCAATTGTGCAGCTTAGGGCAAATAACGATTCTTTTATGTCAGGGCTACATTCAACAGGGATCCTCCCTGTGCATTGATTTAAAACAGGCCGGGCAGAACAAGACGACATAAGATGTTTTACCTGAGGCTGGGTGCTAAAACAGAAAGCACTTAGTAGTACAGAAACATCTCACAGTCAGAACTTGCTTTGTAAGTCTCCACTCCAGCCTTTAAACAATACTGAATTTCAGTTTAATATAAAAAGGGTCTTTCACATAACACTCTGAAATTTTCTTCCATGCTCTAAGAGTTTTAAATCCAGCCTTTGTAGAAAGTAATAAAAAAAAAAAGAAGTTTAGGAATATCAGCTAACGTAAAGGTTTCATTTCTTGTTAAATTGAACCTTGGTCATTTTTCAGCATTTCCATTAAATTTCATCAATGTTTTAAAAATAAAACTAGACATTTAGAATACATGATTTATTAAAACAGGGCACAATTTTGTGCAGAATGTAAAGTTGCTTATTCAGAAAACTGAAACACTGCAGGTGACATTCAGCAGAAATAATTAGAATGTAACCACCTTTTGTCAGCCATGAGCTTCAATTGAGATATTATTCAAGTTTCGTGTGTACCATTTTACAAAAGCATGGTGGGAAGTCTGCAATAAGTGGCCAGTAGAGCAGAATTAGTCATCTTTACTCATGAATGATCACAATACATCTGAGACCCTTGCAACTGTAACTTGCAATTTGCCCTGTCTAATAGCAGGTTTAGCATCTCCCACTGGGTATGAAGTATTGTTTCTAAATTAGAAGCTACTACAGAGAAAAGGCGAGAGTTTTGTTCTTCAACAGAAAACAAGTTATAATATTACCAGGTGTACAAATCTTAAAAGCTGTTTGATTGGCCTATGGCTTTCAAAAGGAATGTCTTTCCTCCTAATAGACTGTGTAAATAAATGTAATTGGTTTCTTTAATGTTAAACAGGCACACTACAAAAACTCATACATAAGAAAAATCTTTTCCTTTGTTTATTACAAACATTTTAATGCATTTCATAGTTAACACAATATTCATATAAAGCATACTTTGTGCACATCTTTAATTGGTATTACAGGCACAGAATAACTAAAGTTCTACTCTTATTTTCTACTGTATATTAAAGCATCCCAAAAGGTTACTATGTAACCCCTACAGTCAAAAAGTATTGTTGTAAACAACCTCACAAAATCCCAAATGAAAAAATCATGGTCAAATTATTTAACAAAATAGGATACAGAAAAACAAATTTCATGCATCAAACAGAGAGCTAAACAGACTTGGTGGCTTAACTGGAACAAGCTACCCCCAATTTAAGCAAGTTTACAACCTGATGCTTCCTTGAGGATGCAGACTAGAAAGGTATATTCAAAAAGACATGCTTAAAAGCATATATAAAATTATGACAGATAAAAAGACATTTTTTTCCCCAATTTAAAATGGCACTAAACAAATGTACCTTGATTTGTTCTCACTGGTTATTTTACATTCACAGATTTTAATAAAGAACAGGTCATCACATACTGTAACTTAACAGTCATATTTAAGCCAATGTCATGCGAAGCATTTGTAAGAGTAAAAGTTAAAAAGGATGTCAAAAACAGTGGACCTGAAAGACAGTTACAGCATTCTATCTCAAATGCTGTATCACTGCTTCAGTGAGGCCAAAAGGCACACTTTTATGTGATAGATTTATTGAGATGCACATAATGAAACTTTACCATGACGAATCTTTATTTAATTAACTGGTTTGAGAGCACTTCTCTTGCTTTGATGTGTAATCTAGACTTTTCTTCCTTTCGCCTTTTTTTTTTTTTGGAAACCACCCTCCAGTCAAAATGACCAGTCTCAGGAAGCGAAAAAAAGGGAGATGAATATGGTTTCAGCCTGACTGTAACACAACACTACAATTTTCCAGTATGTCCTATCATAATGAGGCTTATTATCTGACCAAGGAGTTCACCTCATTTTGCAGAGACAGTCTGCTCACAGTCCAGACAACACATGTGGAATCTTAGGTTTAAAGCCAGCTGCTAGATGACTTAAGAGATGCAGGAAACTGTAAATGCTGCCCATATCCAAATAACAGGTCTGTATAATTAAGGCATTTCTGTAAATATTTCATGACATATTGAACAGCACGGTGCAAAATACACATGCTAACCTGAAACTTTATGTGCAGTATATTTTTCTTTCTTAATTCTAATTGGTAGCCTCTTGCAGTAAAATATTTAGTATAGCAAAACAAATATCTAGTAAAAGAAACAAAAGTTTAGATTGTGAGTCTGAATGTTTTAAACACTATTCACTCTTCATGCAATGCAAAAACTGGTATTAGCATATAGGAAAAGCTAGTACCCTATAATATACTTGGGATAAAATCAAAATCAATATATGGAAAGAATGGATTAAAAAACATTTTTTATAGTGTGAAAAACCCTAACATCACTATGATAAAAAAATCCAACAAACTTCAAAAGACTTTGTCCTTTGTTTATTGCTTTCTCCAAGTTTAATTGTAGTTTGAGTCTCTGTCTGTCAAAAGCCATCACAGTAGGTGACATCAAAGACACTGATAAGACACTTAAGATGGCATTATATATTTTCAGCTAGAAAGAAAATGTGTGTCAACTTCAATGAAAAGATCCCCATATAAAGGCAAGGCTAAATAATTGCAAACTAAAATGCCAAGGTGGAGTACCCACATTTTATAAACTAAACACTGGTCAATATTTGTTTATATAATGGTCTCTTTAACTCACAAAATATATTACCAGACAGTGCATAGTCATAATGAGTGAACAAATAACCACATTTGTAGAAAATTAATGAATGGAATATGACTTCACAACTTCCTTTTAACAAATTAATATTTGAGGCTTTTTCTTTACAGAGTAGATTAATAAAATACAACATAATCTCTGTTCTTGAGTATAATACAGCATTTTAATCTGCAAATAATGTGGTGTGACATATTAATCCTATAGGTAATGTAAAAAATGTGCATACATGGCAGAAATACAAGCACGGACATAAATGGCAAAGTTACTTCTGTTTATTAAGTTACACTTTTTTTTCAATTTATACAATTATCCCAAGCAACTTTTGACAGATACTTGTAATTAGTCAGGTGACAAATTTGGGGAAAAAAATGTTCATATACCATAAATCTCATTTAATAATTCTAGTGCTGATTCTCTAATAACCATCAGACAGTGTTTTGTGCGGTCTACATCCTCAGCAACCACAATTAATTCAATTGCTTGTGTTAGTTATTTCTCCCCCAAAGTCATGGGCAAAAATTAAAATACATATGTATCAAAGATGACTGTGTTATTCCCTGCTTTAATATGGTGCAACCCCATGATAAACAAAATGTCAAAACTCAAATACTTTTGCTAATCTCAAAATCTTCATATACCAGACTTGTAATTCCTTTGGTAATCCACATTTTCTGAAAAAAAACGATTGCTATGTTTATCAATGATATATAATGAATTCTGTTGAGGCTCTAAGCACAACATTATTCTGAGAATGTAAGTCAGAGCAATTATCAAAATTACTTCTAGTGAAAGAAACAATGATTTATGACAAATGCCATTTAGGGAATAACATACATAAAAAAATACATAAATACGTGTTTAAAATTATTATGTATTTTAAGCTAATTAATTTTTTAAATAAATTTAACAAAATGAAAATGCAAAGAGGTCTGAAGTGCCCAAAAATAGATAGAAATAAGCTTCTGTACGACACTCATTCAAATGAGAAAATTTAATCCAAAACAGCATAAATATATCCTGCATGAATACGATCAATTAAATTTGAATCCATCTCTTACTATCATTAATGACTTAACTAAGAAGGACTGTATAAAAACAAATGAACTTTGCAAATGATACCTTAAATTTTTAACAGGCACATTTGAATTATGTCTTTTACACAAGAAAAGTGCATTTAACAAGGAGGCAAATTATTCTGATACAAAACTATGACACACAAACAGCACAAGTTTCTCAGGAGGAGCATTATTCAACTAACTGACGTTGTCATCGGCAAATGTAGGTTTCCTAATATACACAGAATTGAAAATAAGAAGTTGTTTCTAAATGTTCTATTTTTTTTTTTAGAAGTCACACAAGGTAAATTCACATTAAAAATGTATATTGGCTTTCAGAGTTGTTTAAATGATATGTGATATGATGATATTGTCAACTTGGCTCCACCCCAAAAGTAAAAACATCTCATAGCTGAGTTACTCAAAAAACAAGTATGACTTAATGTTAACAGTGTACTGGCTAAAATCCGAAACCAGGGCTTTGAGAAAGACAATACTTAATGGTCTTTCATTGTTATTTTTTGTATATATACTGGAATGTACCTTTTATGTAATTAAAAAAGGCTAAATAAGAGGAGAGTCATTCATTAACTACATGAAACACACACCTCTGGAAAGTGCAAGCTATTCTTTCCATGGGCTGTGCTAGTACAGTTCCATCATACTTACTTTAGGAAATACCCTTGTTTGTTTATTTTCTAATAGGAGTTGAAGACTGAGCCCGAAATTTTTCCATTACTTCTGTTGTTCTTCACATATAGCATTTTTCTTTGCTTGGGTAAACTTAAGCAGATACTGGAATGAAAAAGTCTGATGTTGCAGCTGAGGAAGTGATGACAAAAGATGAACATAGAACTAATCCAAAGCATTGGCAGCATTCTTGCTTTATCTAGCAAGAATCAATATTTCCTGTTTGCTTATAGCAGTGAGGTCTTCCAGCCAGAGTGTTACCAGATTTATTTATTTATATATATATATATATATATATATATATATATATATATATATATATATATATATATATATATATATATATATAAAATGAAAAAGAACTAAAGATGTTTTAGTATAAATTGCCTAAGTGACAGAAATAAAATATGAACCCAGTATTTCAGTCTGTGGATATAGGTATTACACTGATGTGAAGGAAGTTATCAGGATAACTGAGATGTTCGCTTAGCCACTGCACTGGCGTTTCAAGCATTGGCTCAATTCCATGAATCACCACTTGATATTTCTTCTCACCACCTAGAGAAAAGAAAGACAAGGAAAAATTATAATTAGAAAATATCAGCAAATCCTTATCAAATATTAAAAATAAGTTCACAGGTTAGGTACAACTAATTTAACTCAAAGCTAAACTGAAAAAAACAGCATTTCTTTATTTAACCAATGACTTCTAAAATTAATTTAAGAACTGCTGCAAATGTAACATTGGGCAGCCAATACTGTTTTGCAACATGTTCTGTAATGCATGTTATATTGTTTCTTTTGATCATTTCTTAATTTTCAACAATGCTGGATAAGCTAATTCACGTGGATCATCTTAAAATAATTGGAACTTTTTTTCCTGCAGTCTAACTTGGCATGAAACACTGTCATATTAATTAGCTATTGGATCTCTGGAATGTAGAATGTTGGGTTTGAATTTTAAAGATAACTTTTTAGACTAGCTTGGTGTTTTCTTTCTTGTTTGTGTTCTGCATTACCTTGCAGCTGTCAACTACTCTGACTGTATAAAGTCAAGCTGTTAAGTTAAATGGAGTGAATTCACTAAAAAGGTGCTTGTTTATGTCAGTGGCAAAATGGTTTGTCATAGCTGAAAAAGTTCCACCTATGCAATAATTGACTCAAACCAATTACAAGAAGCTAGAATTTATTCCAATGGCAGTCAATTCTAGTATAGATTTTAATCATATTATGTCATTGTGAAGTGTAATATTAATGGATTGAAAAGAACCACCATGTGCGGAGTATATTTTTTATCAAAGGAAAGTAGTGAAAAAAACATGAAGTCTTTTTATAAACAAGCTTTAAGGGTGCCTTATGGCATCATTACCTAGCTATAACTGCCAATTCCTGCATGACTAATTCATTACAACTGACAAATATTTGCATTAACAGAGCAGCTAATATTCAGTATAATATGAATTTTTTTTACTAAACAACAGTTACAAATTCTGAATGATAGGTATAAATTATATACATATATTAATAGTTAAACTCAATGGATATTAAAAAAGCCAAGCAAAATGACACCTTTTATTGGCTAACTAGAAAGATTACAATATGCAAGCTTTCGAGGCAACTCAGGCCCCTTCTTCAGGCAAGATGTAATGTTAAAGTAATACATTTTTTCACTACATAGCAACTTCTGAAAATGCAAAAATAAAGATGCTCTTCAAGTAGAAATAAAAATAAGCTTATAAGTTTTAAAACTGAGCTCAATCCCTAATACAAATTGTATCTCACACAAGCAAATCAGAACAAGACAGTGTGCTTTACTGATGCTGTCAACAGCATCAGTTCCAGTTGATATCTAGTAAAATATATTATACGGGAAAGAAACTGAATGAATCATTTGTTACACACAAAAGCACTCTAGAAGCCACTTCCTAGTTAACCGAACAGCAGGTTTACCCTACATGTATCAGAAAAACGGAAATAGAAAACACAAGTTGTCTTCAGTCTCATTTTCAAACCTTGCACAGAAAAAAAATGCAACCTTTACCGACACTGACAGGAAAAAAATGCTTACAAATATTAATGACAGAAAACAAAGAAATATTTTGTAAAAACTTACTTAATCCAAATCCCAAACTGCATTTACTAATTAATCTTCAAAAGAAACAATCCATTACTATAAAACACCATTACATTGCTGCTCCAAATTACATTATAAAAGATAAACATCAAAAATATAAACTCTTTGTGCAGCAAATAAAAGAGGAGGAACACTCAACTATCATTGTGAATTTCATAAGGTATCTAGTATAGTGAGAATAATTTCAAAGTACTTGAATAAGATCTCACATAAATTTTCTTTATTAACAGTAGCAACATATTCATGTTGAATTTATAAAAATATATGAACAGAAATAGGTAATAAATTAAAAGGTGCATTAAAGACAAACAAAACAACTTAAAGTTTATCTTGTAAATCACAAATCAATAATTGTGGCTTTGGTGTACCACACAATATCACATGTAATCTGGAAAACCAAGTCAATTTCAGTGCTCAAAAGCTGAGATAGGACCCAACTTCTTACCCCCATTGCCCTGCAAGACCCCTGATGGAGCTGTTCAATATGATGCCTTCATAGGGATCATTGCCAGGGATCAGTGGCATGCTTCTCTTATGCCTGATACCAACTATTCATTTTTTTAATCATCAAATCCAGTGTTAAATACCATCCTTTACATTCTTTCTGCACTATCATTGATAAAAAAAAGAGTTTGGAGAGGTTGAATAACCTAAAGAACACAGGATGCTCCAACTATTCTTCTCTGTGCTGCCTGAGGACAGAAAACAATATCACTACCAATACATTTTTGATATAAAACTAAGGCATAGTGTTTCACAGAATTAAAAAAAAATGTACTTAACGTAATGTAGTGGTTAGCAAGTGGGTCCTCATCATTATTTAGTATATACTTTTTTCCAAACTGACATATAAAAAGATAGTGTACTTAAAATGTGTTTGAGTAATTATATATATATATATATATATAAAAAAAATTCTAAGTTAACAAATGACACAAAACAACGTTATGAAGTTGAGAACAAAAAACTTTTTTTTTTTCTCTTACCAAGAAAAGTCTAAAAAATGCAGCAGGCATGGCAAGGCCGTTCAGTAATGTGGGTGAGAACAGACAGTCAATGAACAACATATAAAGCTAAATGAATATGAGTCTTTAAAATGTTTTTTTCCCCATTTACACTGTTGCATAAATACAATAAAGATGACATTAATGATTTTTAGTTATTCATCTCTAATTCAGGCAATGTTTGCAAACAATCTAGAAAATTAGGATGCAGACTGCAGGATGCTCTGCATAAAATGGTCTCAAATAAGTGTATTGGCTGAGGCAGCTAAAATATGCACTGCTTGTTCTTCTGCAGCACAGCTAAGAAGTAGTACTGCATTACATGATTGGGAAAACACTATTTAAGCAGGCTTTGCAACAGTCCTTATTACATGTCTATGGAAACTCATAAGGATGAGTTATGTATCTACATTTAGCCTTTAGGGTACATCATCAAATGCAGTTTATACTTCTGCGTCACGACATGCTGTAGGCACAGGCCTGAATGGTAATCGGCAGTGTTTATACCGCGCAAGAAAAGTGAACGATCCATTAAAATGCAGGTAGATTTTATTCTCCTGCATCTCTCGCTAAACATTTTCTTCCGTATGCAAATGTTGTTCCTCACATTCATATATTTGCCAACTTCCAAATCAATGTTAAATATTTTGTGCCACAAACTGGCCACCATGTGAGTGTCTTTATAGTGTTGTGACGAGGTATCATACAAATGTATATATTTTCTAACTTCCTCGACAAGTCTTTCCTTGATCTGCTCCAAGTTTAACTCTGAATAGCGGAAGACAAACAGAAACATGTTTCAGGAAATACTTAGTTACCAAATAGGCCAATCAGAGTCATGCAGGTCTCTGTAGTCTGCGCTGATGCAACACATTTTTGAGGAAGCACACAACCAAACTACGCCGTAGGCGACTTACACAGACTTTTCAGTGTAGGTTCAAAGCAGAAGTATAAATCCACCTATAGACTTTATTTAAGTGATTCCTTGAGTTTGGCTACTTTTTCAGACTTCTAGCTAGTTTCTTGCAACACTGACGATTGCTGTGTAGGGCTGTCAAAGAAAAAATAGGGTTTAAATGCTCATATTAAAAATAAGCAAATATTCGAAAATATATTTGAACATAGGTAAAAGTTATACAGTAATCCCTCCTCCATCGCGGGGGTTGCGTTCCAGAGCCACCCGCGAAATAAGAAAATCCGCGAAGTAGAAACCATATGTTTATATGGTTATTTTTATATTGTCATGCTTGGGTCACAGATTTGCGCAGAAACACAGGAGGTTGTAGAGAGACAGGAACGTTATTCAAACACTGCAAACAAACATTTGTCTCTTTTTCAAAAGTTTAAACTGTGCTCCATGACAAGACAGAGATGACAGTTCTGTCTCACAATTAAAAGAATGCAAACATATCTTCCTCTTCAAAGGAGTGCGCGTCAGGAGCACAGTCTGTCAGAAAGACAAAGGAAAGCAAACAAATCAATAGGGCTGTTTGGCTTTTAAGTATGCGAAGCACCGCCAGTACAAAGCTGTTGAAGGCGGCAGCTCACACCCCCCCCCCGTCAGGAGCAGGGAGGGAGAGAGAGGGAGAGAGAGAGAGAGAGAGAGAGAGAGAGAGAGAGCAAGCTAGAGAAAAACAAACAGTCAAAAATCAATACGTCCCCTTCAAGCTTTTAATTATGCGAAGCACCGTGCATCTTGTCGCTTCAGGAAGCAGCTGCACAGAAGATAGCAACGTGAAGATAATATTTCAGCATTCTTAGACGAGCGTCCGTATCGTCTAGGTGTGCGAACAGCCCCCCTGCTCACACCCCCTATGTCAGGATCAGAGAAAGTCAGCGCAAGAGAGAGAGAAAAGTAAGTCGGGTAGCTTCTCAGCCATCTGCCAATAGCGTCCCTTGTATGAAATCAACTGGGCAAACCAACTGAGGAAGCATGTACCAGAAATTAAAAGACCCATTGTCCGCAGAAATCCGTGAACCAGCAAAAAATCCGCGATATATATTTAAATATGCTTACATATAAAATCCGCGATGGAGTGAAGCCGCGAAAGGCGAAGCGCGATATAGCGAGGGATCACTGTATGTGTTAATACAGTGCATCCAGAAAGTATTCACAGCGCATCACTTTTTCCACATTTTGTTATGTTACAGCCTTATTCCAAAATAGATTAAATTCATTTTTTTCCTCAGAATTCTACACACAACACCCCATAATGACAACGTGAAAAAAGTTTACTTGAGGTTTTTGCAAATTTATTAAAAATAAAAAAACTGAGAAATCACATGTACATAAGTATTCACAGCCTTTGCGCAATACTTTGTTGATGCACCTTTGGCAGTAATTACAGCCTCAAGTCTTTTTGCCACCACCATGCTTCACTGTAGGGATGGTATTGGCCTGGTGATGAGCGGTGCCTGGTTTCCTCCAAACGTGACGCCTGGCATTCACACCAAAGAGTTCAATCTTTGTCTCATCAGACCAGAGAATTTTCTTTCTCATGGTCTGAGAGTCCTTCAGGTGCCTTTTGGCAAACTGCAGGCCGGCTGCCATGTGCCTTTTACTAAGGAGTGGCTTCCATCTGGCCACTCTACCATACAGGCCTGATTGGTGGATTGCTGCAGAGATGGTTGTCCTTCTGGAAGGTTCTCCTCTCTCCACAGAGGACCTCTGGAGCTCTGACAGAGTGACCATCGGGTTCTTGGTCACCTCCCTGACTAAGGCCCTTCTCCCCCGATCGCTCAGTTTAGATGGCCGGCCAGCTCTAGGAAGAGTCCTGGTGGTTTCAAACTTCTTCCACTTACAGATGATGGAAACCACTTTGCTCATTGGGACCTTCAAAGCAGCAGAAATTTTTCTGTAACCTTCCCCAGATTTGTGCCTTGAGACAATCCTGTCTCAGAGGTCTACAGACAATTCCTTTGACTTCATGCTTGATTTGTGCTCTGACATGAACTGTCAACTGTGTGACCTTATATATACAGGTGTGTGCCTTTCCAAATCATGTCCAATCAACTGAATTTACCACAGGTGCACTCCAATTAAGCTGCAGAAACATCTCAAGGATGATCAGGGGAAACAGGATGCACCTGAGCTCAATTTTGAGCTTCATGGCAAAGGCTGTGAATACTTATGTACATGTGCTTTCTCAATTTTTTTATTTTTAATAAATTTGCAAAAATCTCAAGTAAACTTTTTTCACGTTGTCATTATGGGGTGTTGTGTGTAGAATTCTGAGGAAAAAAAATGAATTTAATCCATTTTGGAATAAGGCTGTATCATAACAAAATGTGGAAAAAGTGATGCGCTGTAAATACTTTCCGGATGCATTATACATGTGTTTGCACTTAACATGCCTTTATATGCTTTATTATCTAGTATATAATAAAATGGTATGGTCTATGTGTGTGTCTAGTCTCTCAGGGCAACCTGATTGCCCAGTCAGGCAAGTGCAAGTGTGAAACACACAAAGAGGAGTAAAGGTTAAGGAGGCACGCTGAGATTCCCCTTTAAAGATGGGAAGTATCAAGGCTGACAGGAGGCGTGTGACTGAGCGAGCACCAGTTAAGAAAGTTACACAAAGAACAGAGGAAAGAAACTGAAGGCACACATAGACTATAAGATATATCAAATGTTTAACAAGTAACATGGCTAGTTATGTCCTGGGTATGACATTAAACTGCATCTGGCACTGTAAGTGGTCCTCCAACTTGTAGGGAAAACTTGAGGGTTGGTGTTAGGATTGCACTCCAGCCGCTATAAAAACTTTACGCAGCTCATAAATGGTAGACAGAACTCCTTTCTGCTCTCCGGGAGAGTAGCTCTGCTGCAGCTGCCCATAGGAAGGTTGCTGGCATTATGAAGGGAATGGGGTAAAGCCCTCAGGCGCTTCATTCCTGACAGATTCGACACTACTAGAGAGCCAATGGGGGTCAAACCTGTTGGGGATTGGAACTGGTGTGGTGCTGAGATGTTGCCCGCTGTATAGCAGCACCTGGATCCTAATTTGAGGTGGCCCATCCAGGTAGATGCATGGAACGTCTTGTCTATCCGGCATGACAACCATCTTCCTCTGCTGTCAGAGGAGCTTCATAAACTCTATTTCAGTGTCAGCACTCTCTGAAGTGCACAGACCTGGGACTGGCCAGATCTTTATAGGTGAGTACACCTTTCATTGGTCTGGTTGCTCTGCTGGCAGTCATAAAGTAGCTGTTGCTTTGGCGGATCGCTTCCTTCTGATGGTGTCCAATGTCTTTCCTTTCAACATGGGTATTATGAGACTCAGATTAAGACACTCACCTTGTGCCTTGTCTGTTGTCTCAGTGTATGCTCTGACCACGGTGAGTGATGTCTCGGTGAGGGAGACATTTTATTTGCAAATTCGCTCAGTGGTTGATGGGTGCCAGGGAGGTGACACTCTTCTGGTCATGGGTGATTTCAATGCAACTGCTGGCACTGACAGGGCTGGCCATGAGGACTGTGTGTCTGACCCCATGGGTCTGCAGTCTGTGGTGAAAGTGGTTCCATGTTTATTGACAATGCAAAAAGTTAGAGGCTATGGATCACTGGATCCTGGTTCCAGCTCCCTGAGCCGCATCATTGAATTTGGTACTCCAATACTTGTGGTGCGGTGAAGGAGATCAATCACCTCCTAGTGGGCAGAAGCTGGAGACTCCTACAGAACTGCAGGGTCGACAGAAGTGTCCAGTTTGTGAATTCTGATCACAGACTTCTTGTTGCGACTCTGAAGATCCAACCAACTTAGGTCTAGTAGGCTACCATCTACTAGAACAATGAGGCTGGACCTGGCCAGACTCCAAGATCAGGCTATTTCTAATGAGTATGCATTCAGTTTGTGTGAGGAACTTGCTAAGTTGGGTGCAACTGCTGATTGTAATGTGATAAAGGAGTCCTTCCTTGACAAGACCCTGAAGGTTGCTGAGGGTTGTGTTGGTGTTGCTGGTGTTCCCAGAAGGAGGTGTTTCAGCTCATAGGGCACCCTGGATATCATCGAGAGGAGTTGCAGCACACGGCTTGATGGCAACTCTGGTCTGTACCCGGAACTGAGAAGGATGGCTGCAAGAGTTCTGAGGGCAGATAAGGAGCCATTTCAAGAGTTCTGAGGGCAGATAAGGAGCCGTTTGTTAGAGGAATCTGTGAGCAAGTGACATACCATCTATGATCTAGTGACCCCACGTCCTGCTTACAGAGGAATTGAAGCATTACACACATTCAAATCTGTTCCTCGAATAATCACAGACAGGGCAGGTGATGGAACGGTCCTTACGGATAACATTGCAATTGTCATCTGCTGGGCTGACTACTTTGAGCAGCTGTTTAAAGCTGGTTCTCTGGATAGCACATTGGATATCTCTGGGTCCATGGTTCTTGGGACTGATCCTCCAATTAGCTGTGAATCATCCACAGTGTGTGTTAACTACTGTTGTCACTTGCTATGTACCTTTCAGGTCCATGGGTGACAATGAAATGAACTTAATGCCCATCTGTATTTTAAGTCAAGGCAAGGTGAGTCTTCTTGTGTTTCACTAACGGAGTTACTGAAAACACCAAATGTTGCAATGTAGTCTTAGTTGTATTCCTGTTTTATCAAGTGAGTGTGAACGTGGGCTTTCACAAATGAATCTAATTGTTACTCCAATGAAAGCCTCACTACTGACAAGCACCGACTCCGCACTTCTCTTCATACGATTGGTTGGCCCTCCACTCACATGCTTCTATCCTGCGGATTCATGGCTGTTATGAGGACAACGATCAACAATCGACACTCAAAGCAAAGAACGAAACAGAAAGACTGCATTTGGTGAAATAATGCAAAAGGTTTGAAATTTTCCTTAAAACTCAATCAAATGAAGCACTGACTGCTTTGCAGGACTGCATAACTTTTCTGAAGAATGTAGAGATCATTATTAACCTGCAGTTAATATTCTTCGATTTTGGAAATTGTGTGCTTGTATTTTTAAACTATTAAGCACATTATTATGTAGTACACCAATGCAGGTAGTGTAATGGTACAGCCGTTACCTCACAATAAGGAGATCATGGGTTTACATCCTGGGTCCTCCCTGCATGGAATCTTCAAAGTGTTTTGAGTAGTTAGTAAAGCGTTATATAAATGTAAAGAATTATTATTTTATACTTGACAATTTGTCAATTTCAAAATTTAAGCATTATGTTTTTTCACCAAATAAACAAAACATGTAGAGCTAGGACTCTTGGCTTCTGTATACCTTTACAGTGTCCCAGACCTGATCCAAAAGCAACATGCTCATACTGCTACCTTTACAGAAAAGGCACTACTAATCATATATGTGGCGATTTAAAGTGAACCTTTGTGTAGTAGACGTTGATTTCATGTTACTTACTGTTATTTATTATGGGTTTGTGCACCAATTGCTTTATTAGCATTGATAGTTCTTTTTTATTCTGTTAAATGCACTTTGTGATGTGCCTGGGACATATACAGTATGACCAAAATACTTACTTATTGCTAATACTGTGCACTTTTTTGATTTTATGCACTTTGAGATGTGCCTGGGTCAGATGTGAGCAAAATGTTTATTTTTTTATTTCAAAAGTAGAAAAAAAAGTATTGGTACTACCTCAGATTCTGTTCAGTTATAGCATTTTTATTGTTTTCTACGCACTTTTTGTTATGCCTGTGTCAAATATGATTAAATGTAAAAGGGAAACAATGCATAAACATTACTTGCCTCCCAATACATTAATTTGTGCTAGTTTAAAAGTTGTTATTATCAGTTGCTTACCAGTGACTGAAAATGTCTGGCCCAGCTAAATCTTTTGGTTTGAAAATGTGGCCCAAATGAATTTGTAATTGAATAGCCCTGGCTTAATAATTTTAATGTAAATCAACAGCAAATCAGGTATCTCAGGTTCAAGAGTGAAATCGAACAAGATCTGCAGCAAAATCATACTTCAGGGAGCTGGGAAAGTATTTAACATTTATTGTTAGTCCACCAATTACCAAAAAGCAGTGTAATACAGTTAATAAAAATCTGCCTATTTTATAAATGACGATACAAACTAACAACTATTGCAGTGTGTCCACAGTAACCCAAAGCTGAAATTAATTCTTTTATAATTGAATGCCAGTATTTGCCTTTGATTACAGATTTTTTTCATATAGATTCAAATTATATTTGAAGAGTGATGTTCGTTTTGACAGCCTTAGTATGGGCTCTGATGTACGATCATTTTGTCTTTCCAGTCATGACCTCTGCTTGTGTTTAGGTTAATGTTTCCATCACCAGGTCCTTTTTACTGCCCTGGTTCTTATCAGTTTTTATACTGTAGCAGAACAGTTACAAAAAATGGTAACAATAAGTAATGTACCCAGTACAGCTATGATCCAGGAGGAAAGGATTCAGACAAAAAATCCACATCAAAAATGGTTTATGAAGATGTAGATTTTCAAGGAGGAGGAGGAAGCTGCCTGTTTCACCAAAGAGGAGACAAGCTAAGTAACAAAACTCTGAAAAGGTTGATTGTGGATCAAGATCTGAAAAGATGTCATATAGCGACCTTAGTACTATGATGTTAAAAGAAGTATAATGTATAGGAAAAAGAAATAGAAATTGTTACTTGTTGCAAAAGTGATGCATGTGTTGCATGGCATGGTGGGGACTGAGCATTCTGTTACCTTATAACACAACACGGCAAATGGCAGTACAACAGTGGAGGAAAAAAAAAAGAAAGCAAAGAATGAGAGGTAGACTTTCTTTGTGAAAACAGAAGGGACTATGAAGATGGTGCTTGGCAAATCATGAGGAGCCTTTTAGCAAAAAAAAAAAAAAAAAAAAAAAAAAGTATTTAAATAGAGCTGCACTGAATTGCTGCCACACATATAGGCACATACACTCGCACGTATTAAATATTGCTCCCCAAAAGTGAATTACTGTCCTACTCACCATAAACACAGAAAAATATCACTATCATGCAATAATCGCAATTATACAACAAACCAAAGGTACTAATCATCAGTTATGAATTTTGTGGTAATTGTGCACCCCTAATTTATGCTCACACATAAGATATAAAACAACTTTATCAAATTAGAAGGCAACTTCACAACTATTCAGATCATACAGTCTACATTACTGGTGCATTTTAGATAATGCATCACTCACATCAAACCAATAATCACTGCAAAAAAGAAAGACAACCTTACTGGATGAAAATCAACTACAATCTGCAAAACTGTATTAAGAAAAACAGCTAGAAATGTTATTGAAAGTGCCAAAAATGCTGTGTTGTATTTAATATAAGGTTTCAAATTTAAAAATACACATATTTATGCACATACCCACACTTCTTGTAAACTTAAAAACCAGTAAGCCCAAAAAACTAATAACAAATACAACACTTTAGAAAATGTGTCATTAAAGCTAATTAAATTTAGATTTATATATAGCAAATGCAACTTGGCAAGTATTTATTTTATATATGAATAAAAATAATCTTAAAATAACCCTTATTCAACAAAATGTTAAACAGGTACTGATACTCCAACATAACCATTCCATTTATATCATTTAAAAAACTAAGTAAAAAGTAGCTACTAATTTGGGTATAAAATATCAGAATACATAATACAAAAACCTCCAGTTGTAACAATGATATCACAGTTTTTCAGAAACATAATTAAGACTTTAAGATTAATTGCTTATTTAAAATGAGTGTCAAAAGTGTTCCTCTGGGCTGTATTCTGGACTTTTGTGTAACCCAGAAATACCCTTTTGACCTGACCTTTCACAGTATTGTCATAATGGCTTGAATTGTAACCAATAACATGATATATGGCCCAGAGATACCAGTCTGTGGGTTTTCATGTCAATAGTTTCAATTAGGAGCAGATTTGTGCTAAGCTAAACTCAAGAGGTTAAGTGATATGTAGCAGACTAAGCAAATTTACCATTTAGGTCTTCTCAGACTGACAAAAAGAATATTAATAATAGTTGTGCATTAAACTGTAGAGTATCTGTGGAAACAAGTTCTATTCATTTTCTAAAAATCAAAGTAAAGGTATATTTGTCAGATAATGCACATATATTTAACAAATGAATTAAGTAAGATGGTGAAAACATACCATTCAATTGAGAACAAGACAATACACATTATACAAAAAAAAAATATGAAAAGGATAAATATTGCATGTAAAAATCAATCAAAAGCAATCAACACACATTTAGTTATACTAGTAAAATTTACAAAATACAGAAATACACAAATACAAAGACTGATGGCGCCTTCAAAAATTCTTTTTGTAAGATACACTTCCACACATATAATGCTACAAATCTTTTTATAAAAATACTTCTGACAAACTGTATTTATTCAGTACACTTTTTCTAAAGTATTAGAGCCTGCTAGATGCACACACTAAATATGATAACAAAAAGAAAGTAACAAAGCAGAGTGTAATAAATAACACTGATTTTAAATGCACTAAAGTACTATGCCATTAAACAAGAATTATTCTATTCATAGACCAAGCTAGAAATGCTATTATAAACTTCCTAAAGCTCTGTAAAAATGAAATATTTCATTAACTTTCAATTTTGATAACATCTCTCCAACTTCTAAACACACTTTAAAATCACTTTACACATTTTGAGGTGCAAGTCACAATTATCAATGTTTTTTATTTTCATTGTTTTGGGAGAGTTGGAACCTGTGCAGTAAATAATGAATTTTCATCACAAAGCACATACTCCAACCTAAATGAACCTCCCTAATGTACATCATGTGCATGAAATGCATTTTATTCTGTCAATGCTACTTGCACAATATAATCTCCAGATGATTGAGCACCCCATAACATTATACAATTTCTTTGAATACCAAACTTAACTGTGACAAACCTATAGAACAGAAAATTAAAGCACGATTGGCAGAGAAATCTGCTTTGTTAATTTATGCTGCTTAGGTATTTTTGTAAAGCATAATCCTACTATTGGTTAAATGCATCCCACATAATCATCAGTCAGTTCAACCTGAGTTATTAAGTTATAATGTTTTTTAGATGCTAGTATAGTCACAGACTTGAAGTTTGAAGTAGTCTTGTTTTTCTCACATGCTCCGAGCCAATATTAAATAGCTACCATCTGTCAGTCAAAGACTGGCTTGCTCTTTAACTCACAATAAAATATCTCATATATATAATTTTAGAAAAAAAAACAAAGTTCTACAAGCAAACAGGTTACAAGTATCAGGAACTAACAAAAATGGGTAGGAAGAAAATTGTTCTAACTACCTTTTTATTAAAGTAACAAAAATAAAAGTCCCTTATAAGTTATGTGCATTGTTTTCTAACACATTACTAACTATCTAAGAACAGAGTAGTTGGTCTCGTCCGTTATAGGAGATGGACGTCTGAAGCAGAGCTCCGCTAGCAGCGGCTTTATTTTCCCACGTATTTCATATTATTTAGAGGTATCCTGTATTTAACCCGACCAAGGAACTTCCACTACAATATACAAGCATGAGTAACAAGAAGTCAGAAAGAACCAGAAAAGAAACTTAAAGCTGCATCAATGTCTGGACAGACATCCAGCCCGAGTGAAAGGTATGGCCTCTCGGAGACTGACCTGGAACAGGTAGATGAATGCGCAGATTTCCTGGGACCCCGCTCCATTGTATTGTGTCAAGTCAAGAGTGAAAATGGGAGCGAAGGTGCAAGTGTCAATGTCAATTTATTTATATAGCACATTTAAACAAACATAGTAATGTTGTGGCCAAAGTGCTTTACAAAAATAGAACAAATTAACATAAAACATAAGTAGAAATAAAATATATGAACATAAAATAAAATACATAATAAATAGAAGTAATGGTATATACATAAAAAATAGAAGTAATGTAATATAATCACAAAGAGGAAGCCATCAGTATTACTGAAGGTAACTGAATGCAAGTGAGTAGAAATGAGTCTTTAATCTTGTTTTAAACACTTCAATTGTAGACGACTCCTTTATATGATGAGGTAAAGAGTTCCACAGGCGAGGTGCGACAGCTGCAAAAGACCTGTCCCCCTGGGTTTTACACTTGGTACGAGGGACAACCAGAGACAGCTGACCAGAAGATCTAAGCACTCTAGATGGCTGATGTAAAACACACAGTTCAGATAAATAGGCAGGAGCAAGCCCATGTAAAGATTTAAAAACTAGCAGCAGGATTTTAAAATCAATTCGAAAACTGACAGGCAGCCAGTGTAAAGAAGCTACAATAGGAGAGACAGAGTCATACTTTCTTGCCCCAACCAGAAAGCGAGCAGCAGCATTTTGGACCAACTGTAACCTGTGTATCAAGGATTTGTTAATCCCAGAATACAGCGAGTTGCAGTAATCGAGGCGAGAAAAAATAAACACATGAGTAGCTATCTCAAGATCCCTAGAAGATAAAAAAGGCTTTATCTTACCTAATAGACGAAGTTGGAAAAAGCAACTCTTGACTGCAGAATTTATTTGTTTCTCAAAAGAGAGGTTACTGTCAAAGGTAACACCAAGATTGCGGACTTGAGGTTTGGAAAAGACAGAGAAAGAGCCAAGAAGACCAAGACCAAGACCAATTTGGGCTTTAGCTGATGGACCCACTATAAGCACCTCCGTTTTATTTTGATTTAGATCAAGAAAATTATTAGCCATCCAGGATCTTAATTCAGACAGACAGTTGTGGAGTTGATTTGTTGTAGAATTGCAGACAGGAATATAAACCTGAGTATCATCAGCATAGCAGTGAAAAGAAATGCTAATTTCCTAAAAATTGCTCCAATAGGGTGAAGGTATATGGAGAATAAAATAGGACCCAAAATGGATCCCTGAGGAACACCATATTTAAGAGGAGCAGTAGATGAAGAAGAGGAATCAAAAGTCACTGAAAAGCGTCTACCAGTTAAATATGACCTGAACCAGTTAAGAGCAGCCCCTTTAAGCCCAACAAGATGTTCAAACCGCATCAGCAATATTTCATGGTCAATAGTGTCAAAAGCAGCGGACAGGTCAAGGAGGAGAAGGACTGCCGCATCACCTGAGTCAGTAATAAGAGAGATGCCGCTGAACACTTTCAGGAGTGCCGTTTCAACACTATGATAACGCCTAAAGCCAGATTGGTAGATCTCAAATAAATTATTAGAGTTAAGGTGATCAACCAATTGATTATAAATAATTCTTTCTAGAATTTTAGCCAGAAATGGCAGTTGGGAAACTGGACGAAAATTAGCTAAAACTCCAGGGTCTAATTCTGCCTTTTTAAGACAGGGGCGGACTGCAGCATGTTTAAAAAATGGGGGCACAACACCCGAACTAATAGAATCATTGATGATGGCTAATAAGGGTGGGCCCAACACATCAAAGGCTTCCACTAGGAGACGTGGTGGTACAATATCCAGAGGACTGGGAGCTGGTTTAAGGGTGTCAATAGTTCTTTTTAGCTGTGAAAGTGAAACTAGATCAAAGGATTCTAAGACAATGTCATGATTAACAGTAGAAAGTTCATAGCCCGTTTGAACAATGCCACGGCGGATAGTATCAATTTTGCTGACAAAGAATGATAGAAACTGGTCACATGAATGAACAATGCTATTTGATCCCATCGCAGAGTGGGGGTGAATGGCCGCATTTATTGAATTAAATAAGACCCTAGGATTCTTTGAATGACGGGAAACTAAATCGGCAAAGAAATTTTGTTTCGTTTTCTTAACTTCAGCCTGGAAATTGAAAAGAGAAGTCCTAAAAATCTGTTTAGAGACAATCAGTCCATCTTTTTTCCAACGCCGTTCAGCAGTTCGACAGGTGCGGCGCAGTGATCTTGTATTTTCATTAAGCCAGGGAGCAGGTCTACCCTTATTACTACGTATCTTGGGCGGAGCAATTGAGTCTAAAATCGTTTTACAGGATTAATTAAATTTTACGACAGAATCATCGATATCATTATTTTGGTCATGCACATAAAGACTAGAGAAAATGGTTTTAAAATCAGATATAATAGAAGAATTTAAAAAGCGCGAGCAGCGTGGGGGACAGCTATTAGTAGGGACATCGACAGTAATATTCAGGTCCATCATTATAGAAAAATGATTAGTAAAAGAAACATCACATAAATCAATATTATTCACTGAAATATCACGAGTAAGAATGAGATCGAGGGTGTGACCGAGACAGTGGGGTGGCGTATTAATATGCTGTATAAAATCAAATGAGCTCAAAAGCGATAAAAAGTCGTTGACCAAAGGTTTCGATTGAGTGATACAGGTCGCACTGGATCGCCGATTTCTGAGGATCATTCAAGACTAGAAAAGGCCCTGCAGGATGTGCTCTCATCTACTCATCGCGAGCCCGCAGCACCTGCTGGAGCTGCATTTCCACTCGCGGAGCACGAAATCCGAAACGAACTGTCCGAACTGAAAACTGAACTGAAAAAGATGATCGTACACTGGCCACTGCCATGGCTACGGCCATAAATGAGCTTAAGAAGGATAACAAGAATGAGCTTAAGAAATCTAACATTGAGCTTAAGAAGGATAACAAAGACCGAGAATCGCGTCTATTTCAACATTTTCACGTGAACTTTAAAGGCATGTTGGAGAAATTAGAGGAACACATCGAAGAAAATAGATCCAAACTGAAAATGCTTGCTGACCAAATTAATGACTTTACAGATCAGCTGGAGGACGTTAAGCAGGCATTCATGGCTCGAGTTGAAACAGCGGAACAATTGGCGTCTAACGCTGATGAAAAAGCTACAGCTGCAAATTCCGAATGCAAAAAACTCGGGAGACAGACTTGCGGCCCTGGAAGATGGGTACTGAAGAAACAATATAAGAATTGAGGGTATACCTGAGAAACGAGAAAGCTCAAACCCAGTGAAATTTGCAGTAGAATTACTCTCTAAAATAATTGGAGAGGATTTTAAACTCGAAATTGAGATAGCAGCTGCTTATCGCACATACAGATTAAGCACCTTTAAACCTAGGTCTTTAATTGTCTGCTTCGAGCTATTACGATGTAAGCTTGATGTGATGGCACTTCTCAGACACAATCAAGAGATTATATTTGAAAATAATCTTATTTGTATTTTCCCCGACTTCTCACCATTAACAGCTGCAAAACGTGCAGCCTACTTTAACATTAAAAAGTTGCTACAGAAAGCCAATATCAAATGCAGCCTCTTGTATCCCGCCAAACTGAAAGTGGAAGTTCAAGACCAATATTATGTATTTCCAAGCAAGGAAGAAGCTGAAAAGGAACTAAAGAAGCCGTTTCCGACACTTTTTTGAAAGTTAATAAGGAGCCGTATTCTGTCAAGACATGGGAAGGACCTATCATCTGCTTTTGGATCCACTTTTAAAGAGACTGGTATTATAATTATACATCCTTTTCTTTACTTGGACATTATATGTTTATGTCTTAATTACAGTTATAGACGGGAGTGTCTGGAAGTGTGGAAGAAATTAAAGTAGGGTTGTTTTTTTTTTTTTTTTTTACTACCTTAAAGTAGACTGTTTAGCATCATACCCTTGGTTAATTGCTATTTCTACTATTTCTATTATTACATTATACTATCACATTAGGATTTACTATGTTTATCCTAGACTACTTTTTAAAATCATTCCCAGGGTTATTTCTTTTATTATCTTAATATCTTAAAATTGCTGAAGATTATTTTAGGCTTAAAGACTGTTAATGATTATATTTTCAGCAGATAGTATTTAGAACTCAGCTGCAATAGATATCTCTTTATTTTAATTCTCTAACACTGCTGCGGGGTGGGGTTTGTTTTGTTTTGGACGTGCTCTGTCTCTTTGTATGTCAGAGGACCGGGACATCGCGAAGTGGGATCAAGCCTCAAGTGGGGAGGCAAAATGGGGGGTGGGTGGGGGGATAAAGGGGGGTGAGAAGGAGAGCAGGCTATATCTAATCTATTCTTCTAATCCTTATAACTATAAATATCAATGCAACAATAGGCTAAAATGCAATAACTCATAGGGAATTTTGAAATTACGATTAAAACTGCCTCACTACCAGTTAAAACTATAAAATGACATTAAAAACTCATAATCAATGTCTCCATGATGGGACAGTTAACTTTGTGAGCTGGAATGTTAAAGGCCTGAATCACGAATTAAAGAGAAAAAAAGTATGCTCTCACCTAACAGGCTTAAACGCTAAAATAGTATTTTTACAGGAGACCCACTTACTAAGTAAGGATCAGTTCAGATTACAAAAAGACTGGACTGGCCAAATGTTCCATTCTAGCGTTATAAAGAAAACTAGAGGGGTGGGAATTCTCATACACAGAACAGTTCCATTTGTAGCATCAGATGTAGTCTCGGACCCTGAAGGGAGATATGTGATGGTCATGGGCAACTTATTTAACAGTAAAATGATTTTGATAAATGTTTATGCACCCAATGTCGATGATAAGGAATTCATGCAAAATCTATTTGCATCCATTCCCAATGTGAACACTCATAAAATTATAATGGCTGGGGACTTTAATTGTGTTTTAAATCCACTCTTAGATAGGACTCCTGTGACAGGGGGGACGACATCTAACACTGCAAAGACAATTACACAATTTTTAAATGACCACAACTTATCAGACCCCTGGAGGTTTCTTAACCCAAAATCAAGAACATATTCTACTCACCAGTGCATTATAGCTACTCAAGAATTGATTATTTTTTTTATAGATAATAATTTCCTGCCTACGATTAAATCGTGCAAATACGACACAATTGTTATCTCCGACCATGCCCCTCTAGTCTTGGGAGCTAAAATCATTAAGCCCCTCACGCTCACCTCGCAGATGGCATCTTAACTGTCTTCTATTGGCAGATGAGAACTGCACAGAATTTATATCCAAACAAATCAGCTTCTTCCTAGAGACAAACACGCCCACAGAGGTTTCTGCAGGAACACTCTGGGAAACTCTAAAGGCCTTCTTAAGAGGACAGATTATTTCATATCTTTCCCTCAGAAATAAATTAGAAACCAAGAAAGTGTCAGAGCTAAGAAGCGAAATTACTAGAATAGATGAAGAACAAGCCAGGCGTCTAAGTTAAGCTCTTCACAGGAAAAGGCAGGCCCTGCATACAGAACTCAACATCTTAACAACTAAAGAAACTGAACAACTTATTTATAAGTCAAGACATCATTACTATGAAAACGGAGAAAAAGCTAATAAGCTTTTAGCTCAACAAATTCACAAACAAGAAGTTCGCAATGCAATACCAGTAATCACCAATACGAATGGAGAAGAAATCATTGACCATAAAAATATAATGCACACATTTAGAGATTATTATAAATCCTTATATTCTACTGAGTTCAAAGAAGGCAACACACAATCTAATGCATTTCTGGATACATTACAGACACCACAAATAGATGCTTTAAGTGCTGAGGAACTGGATAAACCTTTGACCCTAACAGAATTACTAGATGCTATAAAGTAACTTCAAAGCGGGAAATCAGCAGGCCCTGATGGTTAACCCATAGAATTTTATAAGAAATTCTCCACTCAGCTAGCTCCCCTCTTATTGGCAACATTTACAGAAGCTAGAGACAACCAAATACTACCTCAAACATTTCGTCAAGCATTAATCACTGTCTTTCCTAAACAAAATAAGGACTTGTTACAATGTGCATCATACAGACCAATTTCACTCCCGAATAATGATGTTAAGATACTCTCAAAAATTCTAGCTAGAAGGATGGAGAAAGTGCTGCCCTCGGTAATATCACAGGATCAAACAGGATTTATTAAAGGCCGACACCTATCTTTCAATCTCCGACGCTTGTTTAATGTTATATTAGGGGTGGGCGGTATGACCAAAATTCTATATCATGGTATTTTTCTAAATTATCCCGGTTTCACGGTATTTGATAGTATAGGGGTGGGCGGTATGACCAAAATTCTACATCACGGTATTTTTCTAAATTATCCCGGTTTTCACGGTATTTGACAGTATTTTTTTCCCATGCATGAGTGGATGTTAAACACATGTTCCACTGCAATTACTGGCTAAGAATAACCTATTCCACTGTTAAGAGCATTGTACAAAAAAACATTTTAATGTGCACACAAGTATTAATACAGGTTTGCATTGCCCCATAAAGTGATACTTTTCAAGGGGGTGGCACTAATGAAGAGAAGGAAATCACATTGCATGACAGATGCAGTCAAAATATAGAACCTTTTTATTTAACAAATTTTGCAAAAACTTAAATTATAATTTTGACAACATATCTTCAACCATCCAAAGAGGTATTTAGACTTAGGAAAATATCCAGAAGTGCTTGTCAAAAGTTGTATTGCACTGAACATGTCTTAGAAAAGGAATAAATAAATATTTTTTGTAAAACAACTACACTTTCTGTTAATGTTAACAATCTCTGTCCTCTGACACGTTAAAGTGACTTTTTAAACAACTTTACCATCATTAAACTGCACAATATTTAAACTAATAAATAATAACAATAAAATAAATAATTGTATTATTACTGATAGTTGCACTATTACTTCAAGGCTTCAAAAGCCCAGGTGCATTACACAGTATTCACCAAATTAAAATAAAATAAAACAAGTGCAATCTTGGTGATGACATCTTTACCAACTGAACTATCATTTAGGCAAACTGCATTAATATGGACCTTGCTTCAAGCTAAGCTATATACATAAATAATACAACTGCAACTTGCATTTATAATTGTATTTGTGGTATAGCCCTACGGAATCGTATTAGGGCCACAGTGAAGAAAAAAAAAATACGGACACAGGGAAGAAAAAAAAAAACTAAACGTCGAGAATAAAGTCGACATTTCCACTTTATTCTCGCCGTTTATGTCGAGATTAAAGTCGACATTTCCACTCTATTCTCATAGTTTACTTTATAATTAAAGTAGAATGTCGTAAACTAAACTTCATCCTAAAATCATTGTTTAATTTACTAGATTTTCTCAAACCCCGTCATAAGTTAATGTAGCACATTAAATGCTTTGTGTTGTGTTCCCCGACCCAGTTGTTAATCACTACACTTCTTAAACTGACTTCCTCCGCACTAAGAGGAGACAGCGATCACCATACAGAATCCATTCACCGTATGATAAATTCTAAATTTTCAGAGAGCAGGAATATATCAAGTATTTATTTATATCAAGTATTTATCTTGGCATTCTAAATGTTCACAGAGCATGAATATCATGTGAATGGATTCTGTGCGGCAATCGCTGCCGGTGCCTCCTCTTAGTGCAGAGGAAGTCAGTTTAAGAAGCTCGGGGAACACTTAACACAAAGCATTTAATGTGCTTTATAACTTATGATGGGGTTTGAGAAAATCTAGTAAATTAAATATTCATTTTACAATGAAGTTTAGTTTACGATGTTCTACTTTAATGACAAAGTACGAGAATAAAGTCAACATGTCGTCACAATATTACACAGTACCCAGGTACAGTAATCCCTGGCTATGTCGCGCTTTGTCTTTCGCGGCTTCACTCCATTGCGGATTTTAAATGTAAGCATATGTGAATATATATCGCGGATTTTTCACTGCTTCGCGGATGTCTGCGGTCTACAGTACGTGTGCTTCCTCGGTTGATTTGCCCATTTGAATTCAAACAAGGGACGCATTTGAATTCAAACAAGGGACGCTATTGGCGGATGGCTGAGAAGCTATCCAATTAGAGCCTTCGGTTAAGTTCCTGTGTGCTGCTGATTGGCTCAGCGACGGAGTGCTGCATTAACCAGGAAGTCTAATCTCACTCATTCAGCATTAACGCACGTTACTGCTACTGCTGCAGGAGCCGTGTCCAAGCGGCAACAGAAGATGCAAATGATTGCAGAAAAGGTAAAAGTTTCGGATATGTTGAAGGAAGGAAACAGCTACACCGCTGCAGGACATAATTACAGCATCAATGAGTCCACAATTCTTTTTATTTAAAAAGGAGGAAAAGCATATAAGATCTAAGCCCGCAGTGTCCTTTAACCAGGGTGCAAAACGAGTTGCAAGTGGACGTGATAAGGCAGTAGTCTGGATGGAATCTGCTTTAGGGATTTGGATTGAAGAGTGATGGAAGAAGTACAACGGCGGTGCTAAACAGTCGCCTGAAGAGGCTCCTTTAGAAGAGCTGTAACGCTATCCTTTGTAGTGTAGTAAAATTAAAGTCATCGATATCGGACAAGTCGTCGTGTCATTGTTGGTGAGTAACCATAATTAATTATTTACGTACAGTACTTATTACATGTACATAGTTTAGTGTCACTGTACACACATTTTACTGTATAGAATTTTTCTTGCATTGTACGTATTTATTGCTGTTGGCCTGTCTGTTGTAATGGCTGCAACATATGTGATATCGGAGACGTTCGATATCTTTAAAAAAATATTTAGGTTTTACTGTACGTAAACTGTTTACATACATAATTTCAACGAATCTTACCTAATATCTAAGAGAATACAAAGGGTTTATGCTGTATAATTGTGCGTGAAATGTTTATAATAGTGTGGGAGAGTTTATAAGGGCTTAAAATATATAAAAATAACCATATAAACATATGGTTTCTACTTCGCGGATTTTCTTATTTCGCGGGTGGCTCTGGAACGCAACCCCCGCGATGGAGGAGGGATTACTGTACATTACACTGTATTGAAAACAAATAAAACAAGTACAACTTGGCTTGCAGTATTATCCAGTAGTATAGAAACAGTGTTTACACATCTGACCTTTTAAAACTAAAGCATCTCCAGGCGACAGACGTGACTCATTTTTTTCGGCTCTCTGTCCATTTTCACCGCGTGGCATTCCTATGCTACCGCCCACTATTTGGTGGTGTAGCAGTGAAAAAGAGCCCTAGTGCAACAAATCTGTGTTTAGCGGTGTAGCAGTGAAAAAGGTCCCCCACTTGAACAGTTTCCCGCTGCACCACGTTCCGAACGTCGTTTAGGCAATTTAAACCGGTGTTGCAGTATAAGAAAAATCCATATCATAAAAAAAATTAAAAACGGTTTTCGGTATGAACCGGTATACCGCCCAGCACTATGTTGTATATTCACCAGCAAAATCAAACACACCAGAGATATTACTATCATTAGACGCAGAAAAAGCATTTGATATGATTGAATGGAACTACCTTTTCACTGCATTGGAGAAATTTGGGTTTGGCCCGAATATTTGTGCATGGATCAACCTACTGTATACCAATCCAGAAGCTTCAGTTTGTATTAACAACATTTGTTCAGACTACTTTAAGCTAGAACGTGGTACCAGACAAGGATGTCCCTTGTCACCACTGCTGTTTTCAATCGCCATTGAACCTCTGGCGGTTCACTGTCAAAATTCTTATCAGATAAAGGGGATTATCAGAGAAGGACTGGAACAGAAAATTTCTCTAGATGCAGATGATATGGTTTTATATATATCAGACCCAGAAAACACTGTGCCTGAAGTTCTAACAGCACTAACAGAATTTCAAAAGATATCCGGTCTCAGAATTAATCTGAATAAAAGTATACTCTTTCCAGTGAATTCACAAGCATATAATATTAGATTGGACACCCTACCTTTTATCATAGCAGATCAGTTTAAATACCTAGGGGTAAATATCACAAGTAAACATAAAGCTCTTTATCAAAAAAATTTTGCCGTCTGTATGGAAAAAATTAAGCAAGGCTTGCATAGATGGTCAACCCGTCACCTCACTCTAGCCGGAAGAATTAATGTTGTTAAGATGAATATCCTTCCTAAACTTCTTTTTTTATTTCAAAACATTCCAATATATATCAATAAATCATTTTTTAAGCAATTAGATTCAACAATAACCTCATTCATTTGGAACACAAAACACCCACGTATCCGAAGAGCGATCCTACAAAGACCTCAGGCAGAAGGTGGCATGGCTTTACCTAATTTTCACTTTTATTACTGGGCAGCAAACATACAAGCCATAAAAACCTGGAAACAAAAAAACAAACATACACAGGCTTGGCTCGCAATAGAAGTAAAATCCTGCAGTACTTCTTTATACTCCCTGCTCTGCTCTCCAATAAATGCAAGTTATCACAAATATACTAATAACCCAATTGTGCTTTACTCACTTAGAATATGGAACCAACTTAGAAAGCATTTTAAGATGGAAAATCTTTTATCCGTGGCACCTCTGCAAGAGAACCACCTCTTTCAACCCTCGCAAACATATCCAGTTTTTAATACCTGTAAAAGTTTTGGGATTAAAATGCTCAGAGATCTATATATAGACAACATATTTGCATCTTTTGAACAATTACGTTCCAAATTCAACCTCCCAGCTACACATTTCTTTCACCATCTTCAAATTAGAAATTTTGTTAAACAGAAACTGCCCGATTTTCCTCACCTCGTACCCTCCACCATAATGGAAAAAATACTGCTCAATTTCGAGGAATTAAACACCGTTTCCGCATTATATAAAATCTTATTAGAGTCCCTACCTTTGAAAGACCCAAGAGGACATTGGGAAGAAGATCTCTTAATTAATTTATCAGAAAAGGAGTGGAAAGTAGCAAAGCACAGAATTCACTCGAGCTCCATATGCACAAAGCATAGAATTATTCAACTAAAAATTATATATCGAGCTCATCTGTCTCGCTTAAAACTGTCCAAAATGTTTCCAGGGCAAGATCCAACCTGCGAACGCTGCAACCAAGCTCCTGCCTCACTGGGTCACATGTTTTGGGCCTGCACCAAACTAACATCATTTTGGACCAAAATCTTTAAGTGCCTTTCAGACAGCCTTGGTATCACAATCCCTCCTAACCCACTAACAGCTGTGTTCGGTGTTCTTCCAGACGGACTTGAAGTGGAGATGGACAAGCAAACGGTGATTGCATTCACTACACTTTTGGCACGCAGACTTATTTTGTTAAATTGGAAGAATCCTAACTCTCCTCTGATAAGTCAGTGGGAAACCAATGTCTTATATTATTTGAAATTGCTCAGTTAGAGGATCTGTACAGAATTTTTTCAAAACCTGGCAGGATCTAATCAATATTATTTTAGAATAAGAGAAATAAGTATTACCGCATTTATTTTCCTTCTTTTTTTATTTACCTATATATATTTCTTCCTTTCTTTTGTTTATTGTTGCCTTATCAAAAAGCCCTAAGCAATTCTCCTTTGGCTAAGCTCTCCTTCTCAGGGGTGGGGTTTGATTTGTCTTCAATTTATTTTTTCTTTTTGTTATAAATTGATCTATTTGTATGGAATGATTACAATAAAATTAATAAATAAAATTAAAAAAAAAAAAAAAAAAAAAAAAAAGAAATGTCCTGCATTATTATCAACACCAACTTCAAAAGCAGCAGAGTATTTAAAAATAAAAGGAATTAAAGTACATTTATTAATAATCACCAAACAAATAATACTTTTGAGCCCAAAACTACTAACATTGAGCTTTCAAGCTTTTGATTGCGTTTGGGGGTCACAAATATATCAGTCTTACAAATACTGTATATTCCAGACATTTGAAGCTTGATTTTAAAAAGGAACTGGGGGGCTCCGCCCCCTGCTCGCTTCGCTCGCCAACCCCTGGGTTTGGTCCTGTGGAAATACAATTTAAAGGGTTTTTTTCATGGGAATTGTTACATATGCATTATGTTCACTTTTGATAATGCAACGTATAACTGGCCGTGAGTGAATACTGTTTCAATAAAAATAAGACTTTCTGATAAAACAATCTATTTAGGAAAGTAGGAATATCCAGCAGGTGACATTGCTTTCAAGAAGCTGTGGATTTCTGGCCATTGTGGATTGCACGTCATTGTAAGAAATCAATCTGGCTGACTGATAGTTCTGGATTTTGCCATTGCATCATGATATAACTGTTGCAATGCTCTTGGACTACCTTGATATGATGATGGTAATATTACTGCTGTACCAATTTTGAATTTGTCTGAACTATTAATATTTGAATTTTGAATGTGATCAATGAGACCTTGCATATGTTCTGTTTTAAGTTTAGCTTGATTTGATGTAATAAAGAACAGACAATTAGCTGTGACTTTTACATACACATTAATAATGTAATGTTGCGATAGACGTTGAGATGATAGAAGTGGGTTAAATACATGGGAATGTATCGAAATTTTGACACAAAATATTGTGTGGGTGTTATTCGTTTTGCTGAATATGTTTCATTCATATTGTATGACCATCCTGTTATGCCATCTGGGAGAGTAAAGGGTCGGCATGTGGCGATGTATTTGACATAAATGACGAAGCATGCTTTGCCTTTGGATATACACAAATATCTACTCTGTCTTTGACATCTCCATCCATCCATCCATTTTCCAACCCGCTGAATCCGAACACAGGGTCATGGGGGTCTGCTGGAGCCAATCCCAGCCAACACAGGGCACAAGGCAGGAACCAATCCCGGGCAGGGTGCCAACCCACCGCAGGACACACACAAACACACCCACACACCCAAGCACACACTAGGGCCAATTTAGAATCGCCAATCCACCTAACCTGCATGTATTTGGACTGTGGGAGGAAACCGGAGTGCCCAGAGGAAACCCACGCAGACACGGGGAGAACATGCAAACTCCACGCAGGGAGGACCCGGGAAGCGAACCCGGGTCCCCAGATCTCCCAACTGCGAGGCAGCAGCGCTACCCACTGCGCCACCGTGCCGCCCCTTTGACATCTCTGTCTTTCGAAAGTATTATCGCTGACAATTCGTCATGTGTGTTTATTATAAATGCGACTGTGATCTTTCGGATTCATATAGAAATCCAAGAAAATGTCTTTGTCCATGTGTTGCTGATAGATCTTGTGTAAAGTGCGATACTTGGATGTATGGATTTGTATCCATTATTGGCTGTATAATATCTATTACGTCGGGTCGTTTAACTCTTTCAATTCTATGTTGCATCGCTTCTCCGTAATCATAAAGATACACCTGACCAAATTGTGTTTTTTTCTAAATTAAACTTGTCGCAGCTGTAATTGTTGCAGGAACACAGATTCTCATAGCGTATGGTCCATTATTGTGTAAATTAACATTTTGTGCATTGAATGATGCTAACGCGAAACAATTATTGTAGATGTGTATATTTTGCCTGTAGTGTTTGTGGATTTCACTTTCACCAAACCACAAATCTTTTAATTCTTGCGGAAACGCCTCTTCATTGGGAAGCAACAGTACTTTTCCCTGATGGCAACATGAAGTAGACAATCTACAAGTCTCCGACTTACAATATCTACATACTTCTGAGATATCACCTATGTCCATATATTCAATCTGTTTTTGCTGTTCTGTTATTTCACCTAGCAATAATTTCCATTTGTTTGCATGAATGCAATCTGTACTCTCTTGCTGTTGATGCTTTTGAATTTTAGTACTGTCATATTTTTGAATTTGCTCTGCGTGTGCATCGCGCCAAGGTTTTCTGTAAGCCTTTCGAATTCCACTGCTGTCATAATCTGTAACCTGCTCTGCATGTGTATGGCGGCAATGTTTTTGAATTTCTTTATGAAGTTCTACTGTGTCTTTTACTCTTTGTCTTTTATTTCTGACCCCGTATGGACCTGCAAGGTTTTCAGTTCCAAGCATCTGCGAGTGCTTTCAATGTCAGTATGATTCACCACAGATCTTCATTTTGGATCTTCAGTCATGAACTACTTGAAGAAATCGCATCATGAGTATGTTTTATTCCCTGAATCATTCATTAACTTTTAAGTTACCTGATCACATCTAATCAATGATGGCCCTTATAGCATTTCAGGCCACTAATTATCTATCAATCGAAACATTCATAAACATGGCCATACTTCTCCCAACATGAGCATATCATTAACAGATACCATTAACAGATTCTAGTATGATTTAAATAAAACAATCACTTACAGTCATATGAAAAAAATTGTGAACCCCTCTCAGCCTGCATAATAATTTACTCTACTTTCAACAAAAAAAGATAACAGTGGTATGACTTTCATTTCCTAGGAACATCTGAGTACTGGGGTGTTTTTTGAACAAAGATTTTTAGTGAAGTAGTATTTAGTTGTATGAAATTAAATCAAATGTGAAAAACTGGCTGTGCAAAATTCTGGGTAACCTTGTAATTTTGCTGATTTGAATGCATGTAACTGCTCAATACTGATTCTGATTACTTGCAACGCCAAATTGGGTGGATTACCTCGCTAAGCCTTGAACTTCATAGACAGGTGTGTCCAATCATGAGAAAAGGTATTTAAGGTGGTCAATTGCAAGTTGTGCTTCCCTTTGACACTCTTCTGAAGAGTGACAGCATGGGATCCTCAAAGCAACTCTCAAAAGATCTGAAAAAAAAGATTGTTTAGTATCATGATTTAGGGGAAGGCTACAAAAAGCTCTCTCAGAGGTTTAAACTGTCAGTTTCAACTGTAAGGAATGAAATCAGAAAATGGAAGGCCACAGGCACAGTTGCTGTTAAACCCAGGTCTGGCAGGACAAGAAAAATACAGGAGCGGTATAAGCGCATGATTGTGAGAATGGTTACAGACAACCCACAGATCACCTTCAAAGACCTGCAAGAACATCTTGCTGCAGATGGTGTATCTATACATTGTTCTACAATTCAACGCAATTTGCACAAAGAACATCTGTATGGCAGGGTGATGAATAAGAAGCCCTTTCTGCACTCATGCCACAAACAGAGTCGCTTGTTGTATGCAAATGCTCATATAGACAAGCCAGATTAATTTTGGAATTTAGTGCTTTGGACTGATGAGACAAAAATTGAGTTATTTGGTCATAACAAAAAGCACTTTGCATGGCGGAAGAAGAACACCGCATTCCAAGAAAAACACCTGCTACCTACTGTCAAATTTGGTGAAGGTTCCATCATGCTTTGGGGCTGTGTGGCTTGTTCAGGGACTGGAGCCCTTGTTAAAGTCGAGGGTCGGATGAATTCAACCCAGTATCAACAAATTCTTCAGGATAATGTTGAAGCATCAGTCACAAAGTAGAAGTTACGCAGGGGTTGGATATTCCAACAAGACAATGACCCAAACCACAGTTCGAAATCTACAAAGGCATTCACGCAGAGGAAGAAGTACAATGTTCTGGAGTGGCTGTCACAGTCCCCTGACTTGAATATCATCGAAAATCTATGGGATGATTTGAAGCAGGCTGTCCATGTTTGGCCACCATCAAATTTAACTGAACTGGAGAGATTTTGTATGGAAGAATGGTCAAAAATACCTCCATCCAGAATCCAGACACTCATCAAAGGCTATAGAAGGTGTCTAGAGGCTGTTATATTTGCAAAAGGAGGCTTAACTAAGTATTGATGTAATATCTCTGTTGGGGTGCCCAAATTTATGCACCTGTCTAATTTTGTTATTATGCATATTTTCTGTTAATCTGTTAATCTTAATGTCACTGCTGAAATACTACTGTTTCCATAAGGCATGCCATATATTAAAAGGAAGTTGCTACTTTGAAAGCTCAGCCAATGATAAACAAAAATCCAAAGAATTAAGAGGAGTTCCCAAACTTTTTCATAAGACTGTATACAAAGTGATGGATAAAGGCTGAACATAATTAACATATCACTATCCATCTCAATAAAATAACCTCTTGTAATATTATCAACAGCAACTGAAAAAGTAACAAATCATTGTTTTGGAATTAGAATACATACATACATATACATACATACATTTATTTATTTATGTATTTATTTATTCAATTTTACTTTTGAAAACTAGAACAACACTATAATATTCTACTACTCATACAAATAATGACCTACATATAAAACCATTTACTTTGGGTTAAATACAACAAAAGAAAATTAAAAACTGAAAACAAAAAAAATGCAAAATAAGATTCTTGATAATATAATTAGTAACATTAGAATGACAATTGCAGGCCCAGCATGCTTATTCTTAAATTAATGATTTAAAAAATCATTTTGAACATATTCTCTAAAAGGAATGAGATTTTTTTTAATTTGAGATTGAGCAGGATTGGTCTGCGTGATAGTAGTGTGGTATAGTTCAAGTACTTTATTGTCATAGTGTAACAGAACGAAATTACTTTTTGTGACAGCCTCAAGGTGCATTTAAAGTCAAATAATTCAAAATATGTCGTATACAGTGTTAAGTGTTCAAGTAACCAGAGCAAATTATTATTGCTCAAAGTACAGCAGCATAAATTGTTATTGCACCTGTTAATGAATAGTACATTACATATTATATATTGTACTACATTAGTATATTACACATTACCAATATAGTTTATTGCACATGTTCAATTAAAAATGATCTCAGACTGAGGAGATTCAGAGTTCAGAAAGTTTATGGCAGATGGGGGAAAAGGCTACTTTTTAGTCTGTTTGTGCGTACACGGATTGACCTAAAGCATCTTCCTAATGGGAGGAGCTCAAACAAAGAATTTCCAGGATGAGTTTTGTCCTTGAGAATGTTTTTGGCCCTTTTCACACAACGAGTCTTATACAAGAGTTAGAGTGATGGCAGTTCAGTCCCATTAATGGCCTCTGCTGTTTTTACGACCCGCTGCAGGGCTTCTTCAGCAGCCTTGGTGCAGCTGTTGTACCAGGCCATCATGCAGTTAGTTAAGATGCTCTCTATAGTGCATCTATAGAAATTAACCAGCAGCTTCTGGGGGAGGTCAGCTCTCCTTAGCTTCCTGAGAAAATAAAGGCATTGTTGTGCTTTGCCTATTATAGCCAAGTTGTTGTTAGCCCAGGACAGGTCTTCTGAGATGGTGACTCCTAGAAACTTAAAGCTGGAAACTCTCTCCACAGCATCTGCATTGATTGTTATCGAACTGTGATTGGTCTTTTTAGTGGTCCTAAAGTCCAGAATAACTTCTTTGGTCTTTTTGGTATTTAAGACCAGGTTGCTGGTGTTGCACCATGCTGTCAGATTCTGAACCTCTTCCCTATATGCAGCTTCATTGTTGTCTGTTACAAGCCCAATGACAGTCGTATCATCTGCAAATTTAACAATAATATTTGATTGGTGGATGGGTTGACAGTCATGGGTGAAGAGTGCATAGAGTAGGGGACTTAGTACACATCCTTGCAGCACACCAGTGCTCAGGGTAAGGGTGGAGGATGTGTGTTTGCCCATCCTGACAGACTGGGGGCAGCTGGTGAGAAAATCCAGTAACATGTTGCATATGGACGGAGTAAGTCCTAGTGCATAAAGTTTTTGGATCAGCTGGTTAGGTATGATGGTATTAAATGCAGAGTTGTAGTCAATGAAGAGCATCCTAACATAGGTGTTGGGCATTTCCAGGTGCGAGAGGGCAGCATGTAGAGCCACACAGATGGCATCCTCAGTTGATCTGTTTGACCGATAGGCAAACTGGTGTTGGTATACATCAGCTGGGATGGAGGCTTTGATGTGGGTGATTACCAGTCGTTCAAAGCACTTTGTGATGACAGGGGTGAGAGCGACTGGTCGATAGTCATTAAGACAGGTTATCCTTGGTATTTTTGGGAACAGGTACAATGGTTGTGGATTTCAGGCACAAGGTGCTACACCTGAGGAAAGAGAGAGGTTGAATATGTGTGTAAATACCTTCACTAATTGGTCAGTGCAGGCCTGGAGCACACATCCTTGCACATTATCAGGACCTGCTGCCTTCCTTGCATTGATGTTTTTGAGTGTCAGCCACACATCATGTATGTGTACGACCAAAGGCTGTGTGTCTCCGGTCAGCTCGAAGCTGACTGGAGGCTGGTTATTGTCCTTGTCAAACCGTGCAAAAAAACTGTTAAGTTCCTCTGCTAGGTTGGCACTGTTATTGGCCAGTGTGTATTGTACGTCATTTTTCTTTTTGTAGTCTGTGATTAATTGGATGCCTTGCCACATCCGCTGTGAGTTTGAGTTACTGTCGAAGTCCTCCTCAATCCGTTGTTTGTAGATAAGTTTAACAGACTTGATGCCCTTCTTGAGGTTAGCTCTGGCAGCTCTATAGGCTGAGGTGTCTCCTAATTTAAAGGCTTTGTCCCTTTCCCTGAGCAGCTGTTTGACTTCACTATTCATCCATGGTTTCTCATTTGGGTAGACCTTAATCATTTTGTTGACAGTGACATTGTCCACACAGTAATTAATATATGACAGCACAGATGAAGTATGTCTCGAAGTCTATCTGATGAAAAAATATATTCCAGTCTGTTTGTTCAAAGCAGTCCTGGAGTTGGCAAATGGCAGCTTCAGGCCAAACTTTAACAGTCTATTAGGTTAATATGATCAATTTATTCCTAAATGCACTTTGATGCCATCAGGGATTACACGAAAAATTATCATTAATAGATTAGGAATGACAACCACAGAGGCTATTTGGGGGGCATGTCAAGATTTTTATCCAAAATTATGTTATTTTTTGAATTTCCAAAAGTTTTGCCTAGGGAAGCTGTTGCTAGATGGCAACACTCACAGGTTGGGTCTTGCCCTGAGTATATTTTGAACAATTTTAAATGAGTTAAATGTGATTAATAAAAGACCTTTACTTATATAATGGAATGCTTGATACACATAAAAGTAGAGTGTATTTTATGTATGGCTGAATTGCACTCCTTTTTTGAGCTGCCAATTGAAATATCCTTTTAAAACCATTCTTTAGGATCTTTAAAGGGTAAATTTCTTTAAAACATTTTTATATAAGATTGAAATTGAGTTTGAGGCTTCATCTGGAATTGACATGTGGGCAAGAACAGGAAAGTTAGGCAGATTTCTTTTAACAAAATGTGTAATTTGCAAATAGGAAAAGAAGTGTGTAGCCACCAGCTGGGAAGTTCAGTCTATAGCATACTTTTTCATAACATACAAATCCGTTGTCTACATAAAGATCTCTAAGTGTTTTAATTCCTACCAGCTTACATAATTTAAACACTGAATAGGTCTGAGACTGTAGAAAAAGATGATTATCTTGTATAGAAGCAACACATAAGAGCTTCTCTGCCACAAAATATGTCCTGCAATGGTTCCAAATTTTAAGTAACTGGTGGACTGATGATAGTTAGTAATGAGTAGAGCAGAAAGAAAAGCATATAAGGATTATTTCAAGCAGGATTTGACTTTCATTGCAAGCCAGGCAGCTGTGGATTCATGAATTTCTGTAGATTTCTAAGATTTAATTGTGTGTAAATCTGCTGCCAATAAGAAAAAATAAAAGCTAAGCAGTGCCAAACCACCTCCTACTTTGTACAGTCACCTTTTGAATGTGTGGTTTTTTAAAATTCCAGATAACTTATGTTATAATTGAGTCTAATTTCTTAAAAAATTATTTGTTTATGTACATTATGATAGTCTGATAATTATAACAGCTAAGAAATGATGTTTATTTTAACAGTATTAATTCTCCCTGCTACAGTGTTTGATTTCATTCATGGTACTTCCACAATTGTATCTGAAGAGTTCTTTATATTCAATTGTGATAGTCACCCCCAGATATTTAAACTGCTTTATCATTATGAACAAATAACTATTTAATCTAGTAATGATGTGCAAGAAAGTTAACTGGGAAAAGCACACTTCCAAACATGACTAATTTTTAATCCAGAAATCTTATTAAATTCTCCTAACATGTTTATGAATAATTTTAGAGATGACTGGGGTCTGACATGTACAGCAGCACCATATAGTCTACATATAGTGATATTTTCTGTTTGAGTCCTTCTCTGATAATACCCTTTATCTCAGTTTTCTTTTGGATATGAATATCTAATGGTTCAATGGCTAATGCCAAAAGCATTGGTGATAGTGGGCACCCTTGATGCGTACCTTGTTCTAATCTAAAATGTTTGCTATTAATGTGGATTGAGGCTTCTGGAGTAATATATAGAACTAGACATTAAGCCCGTTACAATAACGGGTGCTAGAACAGTAGTCCATAAACATTAGTAGGAACAGTCTATATTAAATAGCAAGGGACCTTTTACCTCATTACATTTTTTCTGCAAAATGCCTGTAATTTTCTCTGACAGTAATGCTGGCTTTGCTGTCCATAATATGCGTTTAATTTTCTGTCACAACAGTGTGCAAACAGCAGATTCTCCCCAGCAACTGATTTGATGTGCACGAAAATAAATCTACTTTTAAAAGTCATTGTATCGTAATATCATGAAAATTCGTATATTTAGGAAAACCCCTTCAACGACTGACACTTTACACTTTCCTGGGCCAAGCTTCTTAATTGCAAATCTGACATCCTCAGAGTGAACACTTGCACAACAATGGGGAAGCTGGTCTCCGCGTCTCAGTACCCGATTGGATTTTTCATGTTTTATGTTTTACGTCTTACCTCATTTACTGAAATCCGATTGGATAGGCCGCACAATATTTTATAGGTCCCGCCCTCTCTGTCTTGTGTGACGCGTCAGGCGGCCTTTGAAGCATCTGCTTTGAAGCATCACACCATGCCCCGCGCATGCGTACTTCACAGAAGACACACACACACGAACACTGGACACAAACAGGGGTTTTATTAAAGAGGATAGTTTGAGCCATTAACATATGTTAAGGTCAAACCCAAACCTGTACAACGTAACAAACAGATAATTCTATTTGACTTAATCAAAAGCTTTTTCTGCATCCAAAGATAATAAGTATGTATGTCCTTATTGATTGGACCCCAAACTATTTTGGTCAATTTTCACCACAAAATGCCGAACGGTGATTGGTAATTTGGGCAAACAAAAAAATTGTTTTTTTTCAGCATCTGGTAATTTAGTTGTACTGCACCTTTATACAAGTTATTACAGCAGTCTTTTGTAGCAAACGTCCTGTAAGCAGAGAGCAGGAAGAGCAAGGCCAGGTTTTCCAGGATATTAGAGTTTAAGTAAATCAAAAAGAATTGGAAGCGTCATCCTGTGCAATTAGATAAGCAACAAGAGTAGCTACTTTAATTCATTCAGACAGCTTAATTTTTTCCTTTAATTATAATGGACACTGCTTGTGTGAGCAGTGCAGCAGCATACATTTTCAATTAGAAAATGAAGAGATACAGAAGAATTTGAAATTGCAAAATTTGCAGCTGCTCAAAAAAAAAAAAAAAGAAGCATTTGTTTCGAAGTACGAAGTACTAAGTTAGCTATTTACAAAGACATCTTTTAGTTTGTTTAATTGGTTATTTTGTTAAGAAAACAAATGAAAACCAATACTCCACCAAGTGGAATTATGATAACAGTCCTATAAAAATCTTTTTAGTTTGAAAGTTTATTTTGTAAAAATAAATAAATATAAATCTATACTAATAAAAGGCAAAGCCCTCACTGACTGACTGACTGACTGACTCATCACTAATTCTCCAACTTCCCGTGTAGGTGGAAGGCTGAAATTTGGCAGGCTCATTCCTTACAGCTTACTTACAAAAGTTAGGCAGGTTTCATTTCGAAATTCAAAGCGTAACGGTCATAACTGGAACCTCTTTTTTGTCCATATACTGTAATGTACTGCAGCTCGCTGGCCGTGGGAGGCGGAGTTGCGGATCGCGTCATCACGCCTCCCACGTAATCACGTGAACTGAAAACAAGGAACAGCCACAAAGAGCGCTGAAGAAAACATTCATTACACAATTGAGAAGGCAGCGAAACAATAAGAAGCGAGCGAGTGACTGACTGAACACAGCACGAGTGATCACTTCGATGAATCAAACCTGTTCAAAAAACACATTACACAATTGATAAGGTATGAAAAGAATATGAAGCGACTGACGCATACAGGCATAAATTAAGTTCATAGACCTACAAAAGATTGCCATTTTTCTTCTGTACAACTATACGTTGCATTCTCAACAGTAAGCTTCCACGGCTTGATCATATTCCAACCGGAGTGCTCAACTGACAACGTGGTATACAAAGACAACTATAACAATCGTAATAAACGAACAATGAAACAACGGAGAACCCGTGCATTAAATAAAAAGGCTGCTTCCTTGGCAAAGTAAGGAAAAAGGATGGCCTTATGTGGCGTTCGTTTATAAAAACAATCGTAATAGACGAACAATAAACCACTACAGAACCGCGAAGCAAGCAGAAAGGACGGACTTATATGGCGTTCGTTTATAAAACAGCGGAGAAGCTGTGTAAAGACAGCTTCACAAAAAAACAGATCCTTAACAAATTGTTATTGGTATATTTTCCCTCAGTTTAAAAAGGTTTTCTTTTCTTCTTAATAAAAATTTAAAAGCAGAACTTCACCGCTGCAAAGCACGCCTGACTTTATTGAAAAGAAACTAAACTTGCAGCGCTGCTATTCAATGATGCGCCGCTATTCAATGACACTTACCTAACGCCTGACTTTATTGAAAAGAAACTAAACTTGCAGTGCCACTATTCAATGACACTTGCCTAACGCCTGACTTTATTGAAAAGAAACTAAACTTGCAGTGCCGCTATTCAATGACGCGCCGCTATTCAATGACACTTGCCTAACGCCTGACTTTATTGAAAAGAAACTAAACTTGCAGCGCCGCTATTCAATGACACTTGCCTAACGCCTGACTTTATTGAAAAGAAACTAAACTTGCAGTGCCGCTATTCAATTACACTTGCCTAACGCCTGACTTTATTGAAAAGAAACTAAACTTGCAGCGCCGCTATTCAATGACACTTGCCTAACGCCTCACTTTATTGAAAAGAAACTAAACTTGCAGTGCCGCTATTCTCTTACTAACCAACATCTGAAGGAAGCATCTCTTGCTAACCTGTGATAATGAAGACAAAACAATGGAGAGCACAGCTCAGCAGCCATTTTGAACAGACATGTGGCTGAAAGCTGAGCACCAATGATGCCTTAACTAGAGACATTTAAGTAACCACAAGTCTATGTGCCGCCTGAACTACATATCACCATTTAATCAGGTTGTATGGTTGCCAATATTCAAATGTACTTTGCATTTTGTTATTATTTATGAATATTATCAGTAATACATTATTTTATGTGTAACTTAACTTCTGCTTGTCTTTTTACTATATCTAATGGCCTGAGGTTATAGATATAGAAGGGAAGGTGGGGATAAGTTATATACAATAATACCTTATAAACAGTGGTAAGTCTGTGAGATTAGGCATTCTAAGGCTACATATTAATAATACAATAGGGGAAAGTAGAGCAATATATATATTACTCTACCAAGACAAAACAATTGGCGTAGTTGGGCAGGATTTTGGGGTAACCATTGTTTTGCACCTTGTCAGACAAAACAAGCATCAGAAAAGAGGAAGTAGAGAGGAAATTGGAAGAACGGAGAAGTGCTTTGGAAGATAGAGGGTTGAAAATAAGTAAGAAGAAGACAAAATATATGTAGTTTAATGATGAACAAGATTCAGAAGTTAGTTGGCATAAAGAGCTACTGAAAAGAGTGGATGAATTTAAATATCTAGGATCGGTGGTAGCTCAAGATGGAAAACTAGCAGCAGAGACAACCCACAGAGTGCAGTGTGGATGGAACCATTCAAATAAGGTATCAGGAGTGTTATGTGATTGAAAAATTAAGTCGTTGGTCAAAGGTAAAGTTTTTAAAACAGTTCTAAGACCAGAAATGATGTATGGAGCCGAGACATGGGCAGTAAAGGGAGTGCAGGAAAAGAAGGTAGACGTGGCACAAATGTGAGTGCTGGGATGGATATATGGAGCTACAAAAAGGGACAGAATAAGAAATGAGACAATCACAGTTAAAACAAAACTGGGACAAATACAGGTAAAATTCCATTACAACGAACTTCCAGGGACCTAAAAAATATTTTGTTGTAATGAGATTCTGTATTTGTTGCTATAGTGCTTTCTTTAACTTGCATCCAGGCATCTGCAATCATTTCAACAGCTTCTTTCGCGTTCATTTCAATCTTCTCCTGTCTACAAGTTATGCTGATGAGAATTTTTCTCAGCATTTCCTTGTGATAATACACTTTCAGGGTGCGAATGATGCCCAAATGAAGCACTGCTATGCAATTGGGGGGGAGGAATTCAACGCAAACATTATCTAAATGCGGAAGCATGTTGTGGGCAGCACGGTTATAAATCAGCCGAATCATCCGTTTTTTCTTCTTCATATTGTGAGGTTTCTGAATTCTTTTGGGATCCCCCCCACCCAACGGGAAAGACACGCTGAAGTGCGTCCTGAAGCGTGACTGCCGCATCTGTGTAAGACTGTTTGTCCGTTGCTGGGGCAGGGCAACAGCAGGCTCACAGTGGTGCAGTGAGGTGCCACAGAAGCGAATCCTAAAAAAAATCGGGGTTGTGCTATAAGTCCCTGTCTTACACACCAAAACACGAGGCTGAGTCTCAGTACTTTAGCAAAACCAGCTTTATTCAGCTTGAAACAGGAACAGCACGATTATTTATTGTAGCAGGATCTGCCACTCTCCTATAAACAGACATAGCAGTCAGACAGGGTTGTGGCCAGGTTAGTGGCCAAGTAATCCTGTTCCCTGCATTTACAATGTTCCTTGCATCACCCATTGAGTTTGCTTTGGCAGAGAGACGCAGCAGAGCTGTGAGACTGCTGTTGTCCTGGCAACATATAAACAGTCTTCCACAGACTCGGTGATTACACTTCAGGATGCTCTTCAGCATGTTGTTCTGTTGGGAGAGGTCCCAAGAGAGTTTAGAAACCTCACATTTTCTTGAACGAGTGCTGCATTAATAGGAATGTTTCTTGAACGAGCATCACTTAACCACATAAAAACAGCTTTTTCTACATCTTCAAATGCAGCAGTTCGCATACATTTGCAACCCGAGATTTTTCTTTTTTTTTTTTTTGCTCAGTCTTTCAAGAAAGTAGAAAGGTCAATGCCAAAATTCCGAATTCACTGGCAACGTCTTTTTCGTGTCTGCCGTTTCTATAGGAGGGTGACAATGAGTTAAATTCCAATGGATGTTTTTAAAATGTTGACGAGCAATAAGCAAAAGGCATCACTGAAAACCACCGAAAACAAAAACAGCAAAAAAATAGTTCGAGCAAAGTTTCAAGAAAGCCTTTTTTTTTTTTTAATTTTTTTTTTTACAATGTTTCTGTTTACGGATCGTTGTGCACAACTTAGCTGCGACCACAGAACTAACTGCTCTGTGGATGATTCATTCAGGTGTTTCAAGGTCTTTTGGGCACTTCATTGTAATGAAAGTATCTGCTGAATGTACTTCGTAGTAATGAAATTTCTATAGACTCGTGTCATATGGGGAAACTGTCGGGACCATAAAAATACTTCGTTGTGATGAAAATTTCGTTGTAAAGATATTCGTTGTAATGGAATTTTACCTGTATATAAGAAATTACAGGAAAGTGGGTTGAAACGGTACAGACTTGTGATGAGGAAAGACAATGAATATGTGGCCAAAAAAGAGACAGGAATGACAGTACAGAGGAAGAGAAATCAAAAGTAAAAGAGGCCAAAGTGGAAGTGGTTGGATAAAGTAAAAGAATATCAGAAGGAAAAGTGCTTGATTGGTGAGGTGGTGGAGGACCAAGTTATTTGGAAAATGCTGATCAAGTATATTGACCCCATATAAATGTGGGAAAAGATAAGGAGGAGGAGGAGGAGAAAGAAGAAAAAGAAGTTACGAATGAAGGCCCATTATATTAACATACTGTATAATAAAATTGCGATGGTGTTATACTATGTGTTTTTATTAAGTTTAATGTCACTATTCTCTGTGCCCACTGTTATGGACTCATTCATACAGGCAGACCAAATATGGTACACAGGGCACAGCATCTTCGTTTAGAATTGCCGTGCCAAGCACAGGACTAGATAGCCACAGACAACTGGACAATTGAATAGTCAGCCTAAAGACAGACCAGTATATTTTTGTCTTCTGTCAGTACACTATTTTCTTTTCTTGTTGGGAGAATGAGAACTGTATATAGGCATTGTGTTATTCCTGTATTTTTTGAAGGTGGGGCTGGAATCCTTCCTGTCCTTGTTTGGAACCAGAGAAATGCACCCTGCACATGGAACAACTGAATATAAGGATGGACACCTACGGCCAACACTTTGAAGCTTTCGGGCAGAAGAGTATGTCTTCTGTCCAAGGCCGAGCAGAAGATTATGTCTTCTGTCCGGCTAAAATTCTTTCAGCGTGGCAACGAAAAATGACGGACTGCACAGATCAAGAGTCCCACGGCTTGATATGTCTGTCATAAGCTTCCCGTTTGTAATGCCGCGTGAAACCGTCAATAAAGAGCTAGAATTATCCTAACTTGTCGTGTAAGCTTGTAACCGTTCAGGTTATTAAAACGCCACAATTGAAAAGAACACATTTCCAGAGAGCTAATGCCTCTTAAGGAAACAGATGGTATCAGGAACCTCGCAAAATTGACTAAACCTGGATTCATTTTATTTCCAGTTCCTTTTTTCAAAACTTTCCAAAACCACCCATGAAGTTCTTCAGGAAAGGAATTGCATTCAATAAGGCAGTAGTGAAATTGAAGGTCACTGACTGTTGCAGTGTATGTCTTCATCAAAAAGCAAGACTAAATGTTGTTATTGCTGTAGGCCCGTTTTAAAAAACCTACCTTAAATATTTGGACTGGCTTGGTTTTATCCAATATGGAGTTAACAGTTACACTGTACTACAGATGAATCTCAAGAGTTTATTGTAGTTTTGGCTGATTAAAGTGTTCAGTGTGCCTTAAAAATTGAAAAACAAAGGGCAAAATACTTGCAAAAATCCTCAATTCTGCTCTAGATAAGAGCAGGTTTAGAGGATGGATGGATGGTAGTAGTCAGATATATTGGACAGAACCCTCCTCATTTGTATATTTTTATGTTACCTGAAAATACAATATAAACTTAAATACAAACTACGTCACCCACAGCAGCACCTCTCCATACAAAATAATTCATTTAAAAATATCCCCTTTACATGTTACCACCTTGGAAACATTATAAAAAATAAACCAACTTAATAAGTTGGAAGTCAAAAATGAGTAATATCCATAATTACAACAGCTATGATACCAATACAGTCGCACAATTTTAGGGGTTCACATTCAATTTCTGAGATGGTGACTGTCTGCACAGACTTATACATTTGTTTTTTTAACAGTTATTCTCCAGATACTT